>NC_057814.1:616491585-616610362 GCF_018294505.1 Triticum aestivum
TTTAAAACTTATTTGAACTCCTGACTTTTTGTGTGTTCAAAATGCACCATTCAAAGCCACATCATCATTTTTCAATCCTTTCTGACTTCATTTGTTATTTTTCATGCATTTACTAATTATTTGGGCTATAAGACCCTAAAATTGAAAAGCATTTCAAATGAACTCTGAAAAGGTTGAAAGTTGGCATGATATCATCATTTCATCCACATAGCATGTGCAAGAAAGTTGAGAGGGTTACGGCATAAACTGGATGCACTTCGTGTACAAAACGGACAATCTCTTCCAGACGCATTTTATTTTTATTTATTTTACTGCTGCTATTTTTATTTATTTTACTGCTGCTATTTTTACTTAATTTATTAAGGTTTATTTATTGTAGTTACTTTAGTTTATTTTATTTTATTTTTTTAATGTTTATTTAGTTTTATTTATTTTATTAAGGTTTATTTATTTTATAAATATAAAAAAATGAAAATAGATGCGCTTATAGAGAAAATTCAACATAAATTCATAATAAATATCTATGAAATTTACTGTGAATTTAGGTCAAATTCCCTGTATAAGGGCATCTATTTTCACTTTAAAAGGTAGAGAGGGACGGGCTTATAAACTGGTGTGAGCCCCCTTCGGTTGGCGAGGTGGGACTAAACACTGGCCGCAACTAGGACCAGCCCTTTAGTCCCGGTTTGTGGTATGAACCGGGACTAAAGGGTGGTGGGCCAGGAGCGTGGCCCATTGGTCCCGGTTTGTACCACCAACCGGGACCAAAGGGTCCATACGAACCGGGACCAATGCCCACGAGGCCCTGGACGGCCCCCTGGGCTCACGAACCGGGACGAATGCTCGCATTAGTCCCGGTTCGTGACTGAACCGGGGCTAATGTGAAAACTGCCCTGTGACCTTTGCCCCGTTTTCTACTAGTGTTGTAACCTCCTTTGCATGTAATGATTTTTTAATGGAAGGTTTAGGGATTCCAACATCATATTAAGATATATAACATAATTCACTTTTACATTCTTTTCTTATATTAAGAATCTATATAGACTTTATTAGGTGTATTTTTGTTAACAATTCCTGTATTTATGAGTTGACTATACCTTCTAGGAAATAAGTCATAAATTTATAAACCCAAACTATCAATCGTCGACTACTCCCTGGACAATATCGATGGACGCCCTTCTAACTAGTCCTCCCTTTGTGGTTGAAATAGGAGTATACAATTTTTTTTCTAAAGTCAAACGGTGGAAAAGTTGATCAAGCATATCAAATAAACTATACTACTAAAATACGAATATATTTTAATATTATATCTATTTAGTGTTCTCATTGTTGATAGTTTGTATATAAACTTGATCCAATTTCATACCATTAATTTGACCTCAGAGAAATTTATATATGTTCTTTTTAGCGCACAATGGAGTAGTAAAGAAGATATGACCAGGCTTTAGATGGGCGACCTCGCCGAACAACCTCTCACCCTCTAGATATATGGAAACATGGCTGATTTTCTGTACGTGTCATGGACGGCACGTGCCCGTGTTGGGCCCACCCATGGTTCTACTACATCAAACCTTATCTCCAAGCGAACTGCTCGTCCATACCAGTCTCTCTCCCATCATCTCTCTCCTCTCGCTACTTCTTCAAGCGACTCGCTCGACTTGAAGAAGATGGACACCCGCTGCTCCATCACAGCCTCAGCCTCGCACAGGTACGCACCTTATTTCCTCCCAGCAAGCCGTCAATCGACATCGATCGGCGGCATCTCCACCGATGAGCCACGGCCATCATCATCACCACCACGACGGCCACGGTCATCATCACGGCCACCACCACCATCATGGCCACCGCCACCAACACCAGGCGCTGCCGGGGTTCCCGGTCCCGTTCTCTCAAGTGCCGGCGACGGTGGGGGCGCCGTTCCTCGAGCCCAGGCCGGACAGCCGAGATAGCTCCGACAACCCCGTGGTCTCTCTCTCCGCGGTACGTAGGGGCGGACAGAATCTCCACGCGCGCGCACGCCATCATACTAGGATCAGACGCTGACCACGATAGGCTAATTAGGATTAATTAATTCATATGTTGACATCGAAGAATTAACTAATTCAGAATTTTGGATGGTTTGGGTTTTGTTTCTGGTGCAGCTCGTGGGCTGCTGGTTCATCCTGATCATCATCGTCGTGTTCATACTATACTCATTCTTTTATGACAGCATGGGCATGCATGCCATGCACTTTATATATTTGGATATCCTCCTCATGTGGGCTGTGAGAAGATGATAATTTGAGGCCTTTTAGGCAGCCCAAAAAGCTGCAGAAGCCCACTACCCATTAGGGTTATGACCTAGGGTCATTTTGGACTTTGCACATGAGTGAATGCTTTACTCTCCATCCAGCAGCCACCATCAAGAGTGACAAAAATCAGTTTATCATTCAAGAGAGAAGAAGAGAGAAAACCAAGAGAGCAAGGAAAGAAGAGGAAGATTGAAGGAAGAAAAAAAGGGAGCTCCTCCCCAAGGTTTTCCACGTAATAATCTGGTGTCTCTTTGTTGATGCTTGATGCTGTGAGGAAAACTTACTCCTACACAAGACACTAGGCTAAGGAGTTTCTTGCCTGCTGAGTAACATTTTCTGCCTTCATATATGCTGCTGCATATGTTTCCTTCCGTGTTAAGTAACGATCCTTGAGTTAGTACATGATGTGGTGCTGAGATTACTTGTTTCCGCTACATCAGCCACAATATTTTCCACCATGTTGCAAATGACACAAATGCATATGAGATGTGGCAGAAGTTGGAGTCTATGTATGAGAGGAAGACATCAATGAACAAAGCATCGGTGATCAAAAGACTTGCAAAGCTTGAGTACCGAGATGGCACAAGTGTGATTCGGCACTTAAATGTCTTCCAATGCCATATAAATCAACTGTCAGCCATGAAGATCAACATTGAGGATGAGGTGCAAGCATTGTTGCTGCTGAGTTCCATGCCACATAGTTGGAACACGCTTGCTGTGTCACTTAGCAATTCAACTCCGGATGGGAAGCTGACTTTTGGAGATGGTGAAAAACAGTATGCTGAATGAAGAAGCCAGAAAGAAGGAAAAGGATGATGCCTCCTCTTCTGATGCATATGTGGCTGAAACCCATGGGAAGAATGAGAACCGTGGACACAACAATACAAGATTTCAGCAAGGCAAAAGCAAATCCAGGGGGAGATAAAAGTCAAAATAGAGAAAAGATATTACTTGCTTTCATTGTGGCAATCCGGGACACATAAAGAGCGCGTGCAGGAAGTACAAAAGAGAGCTTGCAGAGGGGAAACTCACAAAAAACCCGAGCAAATGGCTGAGAGCAGTTCAGCCATGACCGCAACAGATGAGGACTATCTAGTCATCGAAGATGAAGATTGCTATAGTGATGTTCCTGATGATGCCATGAATTGGGTTGTGGATTCAGGTGCGCCCTTCCACATCACATCACACAAGGTGTATTTCACCTCTTACACTAGTGGTGTTACTGGCCAAGTGAGGATGGGAAATAGTGGTTCGTCGGCAATTGTTGGCAAGGGCTTTATATGCATTAAAACAAACACAGGTTGCAGATTGGTGCTCGACGATGTGAGGCATGTTCCCGATATAAGGCTGAATTTGTTGTCAGTGGGCAAGCTTGATGATATCAAACATCCTAGTTATTTTGGTGAAGGAAAATGGATGCTCACCAAAGGCTCTTTGATTGTGGCTCGAGGAAGTAAGCAAGGTAATCTCTGTGTGACTAAAACCAAGTTGTGCAATGAGGTGTTGAACATTGCTGAAAAAGACACTTAGGTTGAATTGTGGCACAAGAGGCTTGGGCATATGAGTGAGAAGGGCATGCATGCTCTTGCTCGCATGGAGTACCTTCCTGAGTTGAAAGGCATATCCTTGAAACCCCGTGCACATTGTTTTGCTGGAACAACATAGGGTTGCATTTCGTACACTCCCTCCACATTGTGCAAAAAATGTTCTTGATATTGTGCACACTGATGTTTGCTCCATGACTGAAAAATCTCATGGTGGAGCATTATACTATGTGACTTTTATTGATGACCATTCCACAAAGGTTTTTGTGTATGTGCTGAAACACAAATACCAGATGCTTGAAGCCTTCAAGGAGTTCCATGCCAAGGTTGAAAGAGAAACTGGCAGGAAATTGAAGTGCGTGAGATCAGACAATGGCGGTGAATACAGAGGTCCTTTTGAAAGGTATTGCAGAAAGTTTGGCATCAAGCTTGAGAAGAGTCCACCAAAGACACCTCAACTCAATGGTCTTGCAGAGAGAATGAACAGGACACTCACAGAGAGGGTCACCGCTATGCTCTCTCATGCTCATTTACCTAATTCCTTTTTGGCTGAAGATTTGATGAATGCTATGTATGTGGTTAACCTATCTCCCTCAGTTCCTCTTGCAGGTGATATTCCTCAAAGAGTTTGGTCAGGGAAGGAGGTATCATACAAGCACTTGAAGGTCTTTGGTTGCAGGGCATTTGTACATGTTCCAAGGGACAAGAGATCCAAGCTTGATAGCAAGACAAAGAAGTGCATCTACCTCAGCCAACCAAGTGAAGAGTTTGGCTACAGGTTGTGGGATCCAGCAAATAGGAAGATTGTGAGAAGCCGAGATGTGGTGTTCATTGAAGATGAAACAATAAAAGATATTGGGAAACCAGAGAAGCCAATGACCAACACACCTTAGGTTGACATGGATCCAATCTGTCCTCTTGTGCACAATCATGGGGGAGAGGATGACACTGAAGACAGTGGAGATGCAACTGACCAAGGCAGTACAAGTCAAAGTGACGAGCAGCCATCAAGTTATGATGATGATGATGAAGTTGGTAATGATAATGTCAACAAAAATCCACCTGATTCACCACAATGCAGCAGCAAAGAAGAAGTGAAAGAGGTCACATTCCTTCTTCTAAATATCCACCACATCAATATGTGTTGATGACAGATGCAGGTGAGCCCTCATGCTATGAGGAGACAATGTCTGATGAGAACAAAGAAGAATGGTCAGAAGCCATGCAGGATGAGATGAATTCCCTGTATCAGAATGATGCTTTTGAGTTGGTGAATCTGCCAAAAGGCAAAAAAAGCACTCAAGAACAAGTGAGTGTACAGAGTGAAGACTGAAGAAAACACCTCACATCCAAGGTACAAGGCCAGATTGGTTGTGAAAGGTTTCAGTCAGAAAAAGGGCATTGATTATGATGAGATATTCTCTCCGGTGGTCAAGATGTCTTTGATCCGAGTTGTGCTTGGCATGGCTGCCACCATGGACTTGGAAATTGAACAACTTGATGTGAAGACTGCATTCTTACATGGTGACCTAGAGGAGGAGATATACATGGAGCAGCCAGAGGGATTCAGGATTGCAGGCAAGGAGCACTTAGTTTGCAAATTGAAGAAGAGCTTGTATGGCTTGAAGCAAGCTTCTCGGCCGTGGTACAAGAATTTTGAGTCTTTTATGACCGGGCTTGGTTGCCACAAAGCACAACCTGATCATTGTGTCTTTATGAAGAGGTATGCGGAGGGTGACTTCATTGTTCTCTTGCTGTATGTTGATGATATGTTGATTGTTGGAAATGGCACAAAGAGGATTGCTCTCCTCAAGGAGGCATTGAGTAAATCATTTGCCATGAAGGATTTAGGACCAGCTAAGCAAATATTGGCATGAAGATCTCCCGTGATAGATCAAAGAAGTTGCTTTGGCTCTCACGGGAAAGATACATTGAGAAGGTACTTGAAAGGTTCAACATGAAAGAAGCAAAATTTGTTATCTATATGCTTGCAGGCCATCACAAACTGAATTCAAAAAAATGTCCTACAAGCAAGAAGGAGAAAGAAGAAATGAGGAAAGTACCTTACCAATCTGCTGTGGGCAGTTTGATGTATGCCATGGTATGCACTAGGCCTGACATTGCCTATGCAGTTGGAGTTGTTAGCCGGTTCATGACAAATCCAGGTAAAGCTCACTAGGAAGCAGTGAAGCGGATTCTCAGGTATCTCAAGGGTACTTCTACATCTTGTTTATACTTTGGAAGCGGCGATCCTGTATTGCAGGGCTATACATATGCAGATTATGCAGGTGACAAGGATCGTAGGAAGTCCACATCTAGATACCTGATGACTTATGCAGGGGGAGCAGTGTCATGGCAATCAAGATTGTAGAAATGTGTTTCTACATCAACTACAGAAGCAGAGTACATTGCAGCAGTTGATGCTGACAAGGAAGTTTTGTGGATGAAGAACTTTTTGCAAGAGCTCGGCATGAAGCAAGAGGAGTATGTTCTATTTCGTGACAGTCAGAGTGCTATTCATCTTGCCAAGAATTCAAGCTATCACTCTCGAACCAAGCACATTGATGTGAGGTATCATTGGATTCGAGATGTTGTGAGTTCCAAGTTGCTGAAACTTGAGAAGATCCATACCGACGACAATGGTTTGGATATGATGACCAAGATATTGTCCAATGAGAAGCTACAAGCATGTTGCAAGGTAGCGGGCATGGCGGTGCCCCCCTCATGAGTCGGAGGGGGAGATTTGTTGGGATATCCTCCTCATAGGGGCTGTGAGGAGATGACCATTTGAGGCCTTTTAATTTAGGCAGCCCAAAGAGGTGCAGAAGCCCACTACCCATTAGGGTTATGACCTAGGGTCATTTTGGACTTTGCACATGAGTGGATGGGGATGCTTTACCCTCCATCCAGCAGCCACCACCAAGAGTGACGAAAATCATTTTATCCTCCAAAAGAGAAGAAGAGAGAAAACCAAGAAAGCAAGGGAAGAAGAGGAAGATTTAAGGAAGAAGAAAAGGGAGCTCCTCCCCAAGGTTGTGATGGTCCAGATCCACTACCTTGTCTCCTTCAAACTTTGGTTCCACCATCTTTGGTGAGATTGTTCCAATCCCTAGTTCTTGAGCCCCAAATCTTATTCTGTTCATCCAAGATTCAGAAATCTTGATGTATGAGATCCTCTAGTACTGTCTAGAGAAGAACTTGTTGTATCCCACATTTGATTATAGTGTAAGAGGATTTGGGTGGCTTCGGCCCGTGGTTTTTCCCCTCAAGTTGAGGGGTTTTCCACGTAAAAATCTGGTGTTTCTTTGTTGATGCTTGATGCTGTCAGGAAAACTTACTCATACCACAAGACACTAGGCTAAGGAGTGTCTTTCCTGCCGAGTAACATTTCTACCTTCATATATGCTAATGCATATGTTTCCTTCCGTGCTAAGCAACGATCCTTGAGTTAGTACATGATATGGTGTTGACATTACTTGTTTCCGCTGCAGTTTTCAGTTAACCACAAGTGCATTTGTGTGCTAATTCCCATACAGCAGCTTTTCTTTACAGTGGTGATTACCGTGATGCACTACTGTAATGAAAAATTATTTGGAAGAGATTGAAGCACTAGCGTTGCCTACATGTGCAGATTAGGTCCTTTTTCTTTTTGCGTGCAAGCAGATTAGTTGATCAGTACTTAGGGGTTTCGAGTGAAGTAAACTTTGTATCCATGTCGTCATCCAAATTCTATCTTTGCCGTCAAGTCGAAAAATAGCATACGGCAAAGAAAACATCTTTGCCGTCAGCTAGGATGTGCCTTTGCCATCAGCCTCGTTCACCCAAGACGGCAAAGAACTTTTTATTATTTAAAATAGTGCACAAACAGTGCAGTTTCAGAAGCGGTGGTCAAAGCTACATGGTCAAAGGCGTAAGTAAATTAGTTTGTAGCCATTTCAGAACCAACATTATAAGAATCAACGACAAACGAACGGATTTTACAAGATAAAACAAGTGTATTACACAGTATATCCATCATCATCACTCACTGATGAATCAAAAAACTAACTCTATTTCAATTTCTGAGAAAAAAAGGATGAACTGGGCAACTGCCCTTGCAGCACACGCGCCGCCGGGGAGGTTGAGATCCGCGCCGCCAGCGCACAAGGGGCCGGGGAGGTGGAGCGTCCGCGGCAGGAAGGAGGCGGATGCCGCGACCGCCCGGCCTTGCTCGTCGCGCCGCCGCCCAGCTGCGCACGCGCGACACCGCCCTCGCTCGCGCTCACCGCTGCCCTCGCCCGCGCCAGCCCGCTCCCGCCGCCCACGCTCTCCCGCGCCCGCTGTCGCCCTCTGTCATGGTTTTGTCACGACAGATGTCCTAGAGAAAGGACTTTGTCGTGGAGCCATCGCTATGCGTTAGCTTAAAGGGGTTAAAGCGGACAGGGGACGCAAGAGAGTTTTATACTAGTTCGGCCCCTTACGATGAAGGTAAAAGTCTACGTCTAGTTGTGATGGAATTGATGGGGTTTCGATGACCAGGGAGCGAATTCGCCTTGCCTGAGTCTCGAGTTGTTGTTTTATGTTCCCCTTGAACCGCCGCCGGGTCGTCCCCTTATATACATGGGTTGACGCTCGTCGGTTTACAGAATCCTGAGGCCGGCTCATAATCGTGTCCGGCTCGGTCTCCGCTACTTCTATCTTACAACACAAGTTTACATATGAACGCCGGTTTATGTCTACAGGCCTTAAACCAGCTTTGGGCCCTGGGCTTTCATAAAGCGTCACCGTATGTCTTCATGGACTTCAGATACAAATGAACTACTTATGGGGTTAACCCGGCCTCTCCTGGCCGGTTTACGCCCAGTGGTAATATCCCCAACAATAGGCCCCAGATTGATTTGAACTGGTTCATGTCAATCCTCAATACTTAAGAAAACTTCTTCTTCAACATCTTCACATAATCTTGTAAACCGCCGTGACATCATCTTCTAGGACCATGATAAACCGCCGTGACGTCACCTGTTTCTTTTAAAACTGTGTATAATCCACCTTCATTAATGAGCCTCCGACAATCGAGGCGACAGCTCCGCCTCATATCCAAAAATTCGGCTCCTCGATTTTCGCGCCTGACGTTTATCTTTCTGCCCTTATAAATAGGGCCAGGGGGTCTTTCCATTTTCCCCCTCGTGCCTCTTCGCGTCATCGTCATCCTCGCGACGCCCGAACCTTCGACCTCGGCCGCCGCCGTCAACCTTCGACTGCTGCACCAACCTTGGCCGCTGCATCGACCTGAACGTACCAGAGCTCCTCCGCGCGCCGCCGCTGCTCAACAGCCTCAGTAAGTCTCCCCTTTCTCTTACCATAGATCTGCACTTAGGGTTTCTGTCGTTCATCAGTGTTCGTTCGCCGCCCTTCTTTATCCTTATTTATATCCATGGATTAGATCCAAAAACCACATAGATCTCGCGCGGTAGTAGTTTTAGCACCTGTTTGATATCCAACTCATCTCAACTTGGTGAACTTTTAGTACGCTGGAAATTAGGTCAGAATATATTTTGTTTTTCCAACGCGCGGTAGATCTGAAATTACCATAGCAAGATGTGAAACTTGTTTCTTCCTTCACTTACACACTTTGAATACCAGATTGGGCGGTTTAACTTCACAGAAAAAATGATGACCCGGTAGATACCATTAGTCCCCTGTTGAACCGTCAATGCATTACACCGTTTCCATTGTCAGACTCCGGTTTACGAATGACCAAATCCGGTTTATCAATATGCTTGTATCCTTATACTGTTGTATAGTGTCCACTGTAAATCTTAAACCGGTAATAATCATGTTTCAGATCCTTCATTGCCATGGCCAAGCAAGTCTATGAATGAAATTGGGCTCCTTCTTGAGTAACCGAAGAACAGTTAAACAATCTTGTTAAAACAATCTTGAGAAAGATGTCATCCACTGGAGGGTCCCTGGCCCGGAAAATCCTCCTACACCCAAGGATGGAGAGGTAGTCGTGTTTGCTGATCATCTCGGACGAGGTTTTAGCCCTCCCGGTTCAAAAAATTTCCAAGATGTACTAGCCAATTTTCAGCTGCGCCTTCAAGACATCGGTCCCAATTCTGTGACCAACATCTGCCACTTCCAAGTCTTCTGTGAGGTTTATCTGCAAGAGGAACCTACTGTCGAACTGTTTAGGGATTTCTTTGACTTAAACCGTCGCACAGAGTTCTCGGATGGACCCAACACGGAACTGGGCGGAATGGCGGTTCAGAAAAGGAAAGAAGTCACCTTCCCTCATCCCAAACTCCACAGTCACCCCAAAGAGTGGAACCAGACTTGGTTTTATTGCATGGATACATCTCCACCTGATGAAAACCCCCTGCCGGGTTACCGCCCTGAACGCCTAAGCAACACACATCCTTTTCCTCAGAGGTTGACTGCAAGAGAAAGGGCCAACTATGCTCCTCAATTATCAAAGATTAGAGCCTTCATGGCAAACGGTTTGACATGAGTTGATCTTGCCCGTTGTTGGATAAGCTGGAGTATTCTTCCCTTAAGCCGGCGCTCCGGTTTGATGTGTGAGTATACAGGGAGTTTGAAGGATGCTCAGCGGCACATTGACATTCAGCTTACAGATGCAGAAGTCACTGAGGCTGTAAAAAAGATACTGAACGAACCGGAAGCTGTTTGTGCCCAAACCGGACTACTCCCTTTCTGCACCTTCAACAAACCACCAGCTGTAAGAATCATATAATCTTTTTATCTGAAGTTGCTTCTGTCCAAATATTTTCTGAAAGTGTGATTATTTCTGACAGGGTGATGATCCGTTCTGGAACAAGAAACCATCACAAGACAAACCGGCGAAGCCGCAAGACAAACTGGTCAAGCCAGTTCGTCCAAAGACCAAGGTTGTTAAAAAACCTACCAAGAGAAGGACCACTGCATCCTCCGATCCACCAGTTGATGACGATGTGGGTAGTCCGGAACCAGAGGTAGAACTTGACTCTCTTGGTTCATTTTTCGTACATCTCATTGACAATGATTATTATCAGGACGACGCTGAAGGCAGTCATGCTGAGGACGTAGAGGTAACCATTCTTTCCTCCGATTCAGATCCTCTGCCAACATCAAAAATCCGTCAAGCAAACCAGAAAGTAAAATTTTCTCACCCTCTTGCTTACTTGGACCCAAACTTTCTTTCGAAGACGCAGCAGCACGACGCTCGCCGTACAACCCGGCACAGCGGCCAGGTAGTTACCTCCGCCGGTTTACCGAACAGTCCGGTTCAGAAACGCCGATAAGAGGTCTCTTATCCCATTGATACTTCATGCCCAAAAGCAGGTTGTTTCCGTCAGCCTCTTAACCCGTCTGATTCAAATTATCAGGGTACTTCTCACTCATCCTCTGGCGAGTCATCGGCCACACAGCTTCCACCCCTCAAAACAGTTCCTGGGTGAGCTATGCACATGTCTTTATTCTTGATGTGTTATCTTTACATACTGTACTGATCCTTATGTCTATCTTTTCTCAGCGCCAAGCCAAGACCCAGCAAGAAGGCTCGGTTAAGCAAACCGGCTGATGATAATGTAGCTGCTGAACCGGAAACAACTCCAGATCCAGAAGAAACCGACGCTGACGCCATGCTTAACGATCCGCCGCTTCAATACCATGACTTCCTTGTCGAACAAGTGCAAGTTGACGCTACAAGCCATGCAGACCGGCCAACCAGCCCTGTCTGAACTGATGATAAACCGGCCAGTCCAGTTAAGGATACTGACAAACCGCCAACTCCAGTGAAGGCTGCTGATGACAAAGATGATGACATTATGATTACTGGCACTGGCCACACCACTCCTGGCAATCCTATCGCTTTGTCAAAACATACTGCCAAGGATGAGCTCTCTGCTATCGGCAAAGGCAAATGGAGTGCCGATTTATCAAGCTACGCCCATCTCAATGCTCAAGACATTCACTCTGGCTTCTTGAACCGTCTGTATACCAGCCGTGACTATGAAGCTAGTTTGGTAAACTTGATGAAGGAGTGATATGAGGTAACTACTATTTTTCTCTTTTGTCCAATTGCAGTTTATCAACTCCTAGTAGCCCCCAAGTAACGGTTTATGATATCAATCTAAACCGGGACTTTTGTCATAACTTAACTTTGCATATTTAGCCTCCAGGGACTGGATTACCTTTTTAAGATGAACCGGTTCCTTAAAATTTGCGATACTGCTCTTTCACCGGTATAGCCCCCAAGGGCCGGTTTAACTTTATAAAGATGAACTGGGACTGTAGAAGAATTCCCATACCAACAGTTTTTTGAGCAAACACACATTAGCCCCCAAGTGCCAAGATTAATACTTGTATTGTGCTTGGGACTTGTAGAAATTTCTGATAAGCAGCAAATATGCATTAACCCCCAAGTATCAAGGGCATAACTTGTTATGTGCTTGGTACTTCAAATATGTACTGTTAACTCATTATGTATCTGTCTCTTCATAGGCTGAACTGAGCAAGAAGGAAAGTCAAACCGCTGATCTACAAGAGAACATCAAGTCCCAACAGGCCGAAACTTCCAAAGCAAAAGATGAGCTGACGTGCGCCTTAGCCGCTATGGAAAAACTAAAGGAGAGCTTCGCCAAGGAGCGGGCGGATTGGAACACAGAGAAATCCGCTTTGCGGAAAAGAGCTGAAGACGCAGAGGCAGCCCTCAAACCGGTGGTAGACGAGCTGACTGGTGTAAAGCGGCAAGTACATGCTATGACCGCTGCTGTGTTTGGTAAGCATCCTTGCTTTATACTTTCAACATATCTTCCCATGTGTGGCTGGTTTACTGACGTTTATAATGATGCAGGAACTCGCATTAGCCATCTGGGCTCTGATGTACAGAAGAAGTTGAAAGCAGCCTATACTCTGATAGAGCAGCTGTATACCGGCGCGCAGCGGATCATCTGTATCGCTTCACACAATAAACCTCCTCCAACATTGATCAAGGACACCTTAGAAAGGCTATCCATGCTGCCTGCCCGGGTTGAAGAACTAAAGAAAGCTGCGGCAAGGGCCGGAGCTCTGACCGCTCTAACTCGGGCAAAGGCGTGGGTGCCTGATCTTGATCCGGTGGACGTGGCTAAAGGCTTCCCAAGCTTAAAAGGAGACGGATCAGAATTTGGCTAAGAGGATCTCCGCGCCATAAACCGGGAAGTACGTCCACTGGCTTGTCAATTGGCTGAAGAAGTTGATCTCTCATACTATCAGGCAAGTTATGATGATAAGAACAGACGGGTTGCGGCGCCAATTCCAGAAGCGCAAAATCTGATCCCTCCAATCCGTAAGCACACTTATGCCCCTGATATTGAACCATCAACCCTTATAAGCGACGAAGCTGTGTTCCAAGCTTTAACTGAGATCGACTGGACAACTGTTGACTTCCAGCCGCTCGGTAGAGACTAAGAAGATGAACCGGTGCAAGATGATCCGCAGCCATCAGGTCAAGCTGATAAGCAATCATAATTCGGGGGCCAGTTTAGTCTTCCACTTGCTGCAATGCTTATTGAGAAACAATTATCCCTTTGGGCACTAAAACGCCTTGTAATAGGCTAGTTAAAACACTTGGTCTGTTATGCCTTCGTGCATATTTATCTGCGACTGATGCGTGTTAATCCGCCATGCTTAAGATACAATGTTTATAATCCATAGCTATTTATTCAAGTTGTTCCTGCAGATAAGAAGCTTAAAGCGCCCTGGCGGTTTACCACCGGGCGGGTCATGATACCCAAATATATACATGACCAAGGTTGTAAAGATAACCAAATATGGAAATATATGATACCTGTGACCTTTAGGCATAGTGTTGGCTGACCAACTTTGTAATGAGGGTAATAACCCTAATCCGGAGTAAAAGTAACTCCTGTTATATGATGCCGGTTTACAATAAAATCGCTCCGGGTTGTGATAAACGCCGGTTTATTCCATACTGATGACTTTGAGTCAAAACCAGATCGGGCTGATAGTCTCCGGATTATAACTTGATCATCTACTGACAACTTGTAGTTGACAGCCTAACCGGGTTGATAAACACCGGTTTGAAAACATCACCAATCTTATCAAAAGAAAGATAAACTTAGCAAAAGGCAAATAAAACCATTGTAGTCGAGGCTTTTCATGGGCTGCCAGGCCCTAAATTCGATAGCAAAAAATCTCCAAATAACATTGTGAGCTGTGCTTAGTGGGTGCCTGTGTTTGAGCTGTTGTTTTACAACACTCTCTTTGGCCCCGGATTGACGTGGCTTTGAGCCGATCAAGAGGTGTGACTGTGGTTCGGATACGACCAAGCCCCCAAGTGATGCTGTGGCATTGCGCCGATCAAGAGGTGTAGCTATTGTTCGGGTACGACCAAGCCCCCAAGTGATGCTGTGGCATTGCGCCGATCAAGAGGTGTAGCTATGGTTCGGATACGACCAAGCCCCCAAGTGATGCTGTGGCATTGCGCCGATCAAGAGGTGTAGCTATGGTTCGGATACGACCAAGCCCCCAAGTGATGCTGTGGCATTGCGCCGATCAAGAGGTGTAGCTATGGTTCGGGTACGACCAAGCCCCCAAGTGATCTAATATGATTCTTTGAGAAGCTAAATCAAGGGGTAAACCGGACGCCACTTTGTAAGCTCCATGTAACCACACATGATGTAAGAAAAACAACAGATACCCCGCTTTAGCTGAGGTTTCGGTTTATTATATTGATCATAATATAAACAATGTCATAATATGTACATAAGCAGAGCCTATAGCTCAAGTATAGTAAGGCCGAAGATGAGCAATATTCCACGACCGGTTGGTCTCCTCCTCCGATTTACATGAGTCTTTGCGCTCTCGAACATCGATTAGGTAGTACGACCCGTTGTGTAGATTCTTGCTGACCACAAAGGGTCCTTCCCATGGGGGAGATAGCTTGTGCATATCCGTCTGATCCTGGATGAGCCGAAGCACCAAATCACCTTCTTGAAAAGTTCTGGTTCTAGCCCGGCGGCTATGATAACGACGCAGATCTTCACTAGTAGAAAAGAGGGCTTTAGTTCAGGCCGGGTCAGCCCATTAGTCCCGTTTCAGTCCAGAACCGAGACCCATGGGGGCACTGGTCCCGGTTCGTGAGGCCAGGGGCCTGCCGGGCCTCGCGGGGGCATTGGTCCCGGTTCGTCTGGCCCCTTTAGTCCCGGTTGGTGGGACGAACCGGGACCAATGGGCCTCGCTCCTGGCCCACCACCATTGGTCCCAGTTGGTGGCTTGAACCGGGACCACAGGCTGCCCTTTAGTCCCGGTTCATACCACGAACAGGGACCAATGAGGTGCCTATATATACCCCTCACCCGCGAGCAGAGCACTCCAGTGCTCTGTTTTTCTCTTGCCGGTGAGGGGAGGGCTTTGTGGTGCTCTACCTCACCTCCTATGCATATGAGGTGTTCGATGAAATGCCCGAGCCACACTAGTTAAGCTTTCTCGTCTCAAAGCTCGACCTCAAAGCTCCATTTTCCTCGAGATTTGTCTAGGTTTAGCGGCCCGTCACGTCCCATTCCCGTCTTCACCGCCGTCGATCGGCCGCGCCGATCTCGTCGCCGGCACCACCGTGGTGAGCCTCTTGTTCTTATCTTCTTTCTGAAAGAAAAAAATCTTACTTTAGATAGATACTTGTCTAATTTTCTTACTATTTTATTGCTTGTTATTATATAGTGCGATGGTTTTGGTATCCGCCCCCGTCGGCCCTCGTCCTGTCTATGATTCGGATGTGGTATATATTATCTTTATAACTATTGGTTCATTTATTGTTTATGGAAATTATGCCGACCAACGTGACATAGATTTTATTTATCTAGGAGGTATGTGAACCGGAAATTCCAACCGACCCTATTGTTGAGAGGTTAAATTTAGTTGAAGAAGAAAACAATTTCTTGAAGGAAAAAATAAAAAAAATTGAGGAGGAGAAGATGATATTGGAGTTGCATGTTGCGGATGTCGTCGATGATCACAAGATCAAGATGGATGCAATGCGCTTGAAGATTAGAAAGATTAGAAAATATGCCATTCATACCGAGGCTTGGTATCATTATGCCGTTGGATCAATTGTTACCTTGGTTGCGATTATGATCGCATTTGTTTTCGCATTGAAATGTTTTACATAGTTTCAATGTATGGTTTAATTAATTAGATGCTCTGGAGAGCTATATGTTGTTAGATGAGAACTATGTATGTACTTTGGTTTTAATGTGATGATGAACTTCTATTAATTTGGTCACTTAATTATCTATTCATGATGTTCTGTAATGGTTTTTGACACACTTAATTATATATAATGCACGCAGATGAACCGGCAATGGATGTACGGTGACAGACACACCTCCGAGTACATTAAGGGTGTGCATGATTTTCTCGAAGTGGCTGAGGCAAACAAGCAGAATGGTTTTATGTGTTGTCCATGCCCTAAATGTGGGAATACGAAGTCTTACTCTGACCGGAAAATCCTTCACACCCACCTGCTTTACAAGGGTTTCATGCCACACTATAATGTTTGGACGAGGCACGGAGAAATAGGGGTTATGATGGAAGACGGCGAAGATGAAGAGGACGATGACAACTATGTGCCCCTGAATACGGTGATGCTGCAACGGGGGAAGGTGCTGAAGATCAAGAGGAACCAGACGATGTGCCCAATGATGCTGCAACGGGAAAGCTGCTGAAGATCAAGAGGAACCAGTGCCCGATGATGATGATCTCCGCCGGGTCATTGTCGATGCAAGGGACGCAATGCGGAAGTCAAAAGGAGAAGCTGAAGTTCGATCGCATGTTAGAGGATCACAAAAAAGGGTTGTACCCCAATTGCGAAGATGGCAACACAAAGCTCGGTACCGTACTGGAATTGCTGCAGTGGAAGGCAGAGAATGTTGTGCCTGACAAAGGATTTGAGAAGCTATTGAAAATATTGAAGAAGAAGCTTCCAAAGGATAACGAATTGCCCGGCAGTACATACGCAGCAAAGAAGGTCGTATGCCCTCTAGGATTGGAGGTGCAGAAGATACATGCATGCCCTAATGACTGCATCCTCTACCACGGTGCGTACAAGGATCTGAACGCATGCCCGGTATGCGGTGCATTGCGGTATAAGATCAGACGAGATGACCCTGGTGATGTTGACGGCGAGCCCCCCAGGAAGAGGGTTCCTGCGAAGGTGATGTGGTATGCTCCTATAATACCACGGTTGAAACGTCTGTTCAGAAACGAAGAGCATGCAAAGTTGATGCGATGGCACAGTGAGGACCGTAAGAAAGACGGGAAGTTGAGAGCACCCGCTGACGGGTCGCGGTGGAGAAAAATCGAGAGAAAGTACTGGGCTGAGTTTGCAGGTGACCCCAGGAACGTATGGTTTGGTTTAAGCGCGGATGACATTAATCCTTTGGGGGAGCAGAGCAGCAATCACAGCACCTGGCCCGTGACTCTATGTATGTATAACCTTCCTCCTTGGATGTGCATGAAGCGGAAGTTCATTATGATGCCAGTTCTCATCCAAGGCCCTAAGCAACCTGGCAACGACATTGATGTGTACCTAAGGCCATTAGTTGAAGAACTTTTACAGCTATGGAATGGAAACGGTGTACGTACGTGGGATGAGCACAAACAGGAGGACTTTAACCTACACGCGTTGCTGTTTGTAACCATCAATGATTGGCCCGCTCTCCGTAACCTTTCAGGACAGACAAACAAGGGATACCACGCATGCACGCACTGTTTAGATGGCACTGAAAGTATATACCTGGACAAATGCAGGAAGAATGTTTACCTGGGCCATCGTCGATTTCTTCCGACCAACCATCAATGTCGAAAGAAAGGCAAGCATTTCAATGGCGAGGCAGATCACCGGAAGAAGCCCGCCATGCGTACCGGTGATCACGTACTTGCTATGGTCAATGATTTAAACGTAATCTTTGGAAAGGGTCCCGGCGGACTAGCTGTTCCGAATGATGCTGAGGGACACGCACCCATGTGGAAGAAGAAATCTATATTTTGGGACCTACCCTACTGGAAAGACCTAGAGGTCCGCTCTTCAATCGACGTGATGCACGTGACGAAGAACCTTTGCGTGAACCTGCTAGGCTTCTTGGGCGTGTATGGGAAGACAAAAGATACACCTGAGGCACGGGAGGACCTGCAACGTTTGCACGAAAAAGATGGCATGCCTCCGAAGCAGTATGAAGGTCCTGCCAGCTAAGCTCTTACGAAAGAAGAGAAAGAAATCTTCTTTGAATGCCTGCTCAGTATGAAGGTCCCGACTGGCTTCTCGTCGAATATAAAGGGAATAATCAATATGCCAGAGAAAAAGTTCCAGAACCTAAAGTCTCATGACTGCCACGTGATTATGATGCAACTGCTTCCGGTTGCATTGAGGGGGCTTCTACCGGAAAATGTCCGATTAGCCATTGTGAAGCTATGTGCATTCCTCAATGCAATCTCTCAGAAGGCAATCGATCCAGAAATCATACCAAGGCTAAGGAGTGATGTGGTGCAATGTCTTGTCAGTTTCGAGCTGGTGTTCCCACCATCCTTCTTCAATATCATGACGCACGTCCTAGTTCATCTAGTCGACGAGATTGTCATTCTGGGGCCCGTATTTCTACACAATATGTTCCCCTTTGAGAGGTTCATGGGAGTCCTAAAGAAATATGTCCGTAACCGCGCTAGGCCAGAAGGAAGCATCTCCATGCCTATGGCGGAAGGAGCTCATCAACCTTCCGAACTGGACGCCTCCGGCGATTAAGGGCACTCCGCCTCCTCCTCCGGCGAGTGATCAGGGCACTCAGCCTCCTTCTCCGGCGCGTGGCGGCACTCCGCCTCCTCCTCCGACAAGTGATCAGGGCACTCAGCCTCCTTCTCCGGCGTGTGGCGGCACTCCGCCTCCTTCTCCGCCTGCGCCGGCGCGCCTGAGCAGCCAGCCTCCTCCTTCTCCGCCTCGTCAGCAAGGGCGGAAGAGACCCGCCGCCGCTCCGGCTGCTCCGGTGCATCGTAGTCCTTCTCCTCCGCCTCGTAAGCAAGGAAAGAAGACAGCCGCAGCCGCTCCGTCTGCTCTGCCGGCGTCTAGCAGTACAGCCAGAGGCGGGAGGAAATACAAATTCGGTCCTTCTCTGAAGACTCCAGAGAAGTTACCATACGAGAGGACCGAGGAGGAAACCACGAAGATCGTGCGAGCCGAAGTGACGAACTTCTTTGAAGGGGTGAAAGCAAAGAAACATCCACCTCCGGAGAAGAAGGTAGATCCGGTGAAAGCGAAGCGCACTCTGGCTGCCCTGACAAAACCACCAAAGTCTCCGTCGAAAGGCAACTATGAGCGCATTATTGCAAAGACATTTGTCGAAGCGGAGCGGTCGGGAAGTACTGTGAGTGATCAAAGGTTAAAAGAACGATGAGCTGGGAAAAAAATTGCCCAGCTCGGCGAACAAGCGAACCAATCGTGCCCCCCGCTCAAGGTGTCTAGCGACATCGTCGCTAATGATCCGAGGATGGTGCCCGGTTATAGAAATCTTGGAGATTACCTGCCCGACGATGTACATTATGATTTCTTGGAGGTGGACGAACACAAATACCATTACGGGAAGCCTCTCGTCAAAGATGAAAGATCTCTAACAACGATGATGCGAAGATTATATGATTGGTACATGAAAACCTGCAGAGAGTCTGGGGGGAGGGATACTTTGACGCTGAGAGTTAAAGAGGAGCATGACCTCGTTGGAATTGAACTGTTGAATGTTCCATTTGAGGAGTTCTTCCAGTTTTTCAATCAAAAGGCCCTCGATAAATCAACGGTCACTTGCTACTGTCTGTAAGTAGTACTACTTCTGTCATTAAGTCTCTCTATATAGGTCAGCTCTTTCATTGCATGTATTTATAATTATCCTCACTATATTATGCAGATTGAAGATCGCCGAATTGAAGAAAAGACAAATCGGTGATATTGGATTCATTAACACAAATCTCATAGATGCAACTGAGGTTAAATATCATGCCGAAAATACCGAGGCCAACTTGCTACGATCGTTGGTAATAAATGAAAACAAAGATATAATACTCTTTCCTTACAACTTCAAGTGAGTGTTACTGTCTTGTGCATATTCGGTTTCCCTTATTAGTCCAGGTTATAGTAATGTAATTGATGACTTATGCATGCGTGCGCAGCTTCCACTATATTCTCCTAGAGATTAAGCTTGAGAAGGAAGTAGTAACCGTCTTAGACTCGAGATGAAAAGATCCCCAGGACTATGCGGACATGACTCAAATGCTCGAGAAGTAAGTTAAATTGATCATTATCCACCATATCAGCAACTTTTTTCATTTCTTGATATCAAGTAATTGTTTTCTTTGTCTGGCAGGGTTTGGAGAAAATTCACCAAAAAAGCTCCGGGACTACCGAAGAAGCTGCAATTTAGACACCCGAAAGTAAGTACTATAGTAGCATGTTCCATGCATCTCCTAGTGATTCAAGCGCTAGTTTCATCAATACCATTTAGCATGCTTGCTTATCAGTTTGATTGACCTCTATTTCTTGTAAAGTGGTTGTGGCAGGAACAAGGGAATGATTTCTGTGGATACTACGTTTGCGAGTCCATCCGCCACACGACCTGTGAGCGGGGCTACTCTGACGAACAATATGAAGTGCGTAAGCAATAATATTCACAATTTTATTTTATTACCATCATTTGTGTTGAGTTTCATTTAATCATATATATATGTATTGACCCCCTTCTTCAAATTAGATCTTTCGGATGCGGGATGAACTCCTAGCACCAGATTGTATGCGAGCAATTCAAGAGAAATTAGCGGCATTCTTCCTTGACCACGTGATCGCTGAAAACGGAGAATACTATGTGGACCCTGTGTTCATATATAATTAGGAGATTATATTGTAAGAGATAATTATTGTATATATGTAGCCGGTAGTGTCGGATAGATATACGAGAACTTGTTGTTCGACCAATCTCTCGGAGAAGGAGAGGTGGTCGATATCACTTCTCTCAGTATGCATATGTTCATGACGATCTTCTTTTTCCTTCATTTGCTTACTAGCTAGCGTGTCTAGTCCTCTCTATACGTATATAGTACGTAGCGTGGACCAAGCACGGAGATAAGAGAGGACACTTCTCTCTATTAATTAGCTAGCTAACACAATATATGAAACACCTAAATTAACCCCCCAAAACCCCCAACCCCCCCCCCCCTTTCAAAAAAACAAAAAGCCCAGCCCCTGAAATGCTGACGCGTGGATGCCTATTGGTCCCGGTTAGTGCCACCAACCGGGACCAAAGGCCCTCCTGCCTGGGCTCGCCGCACCGGCCACGTGGAGGCCCATCTGTCCCGGTTCGTGTAAGACCGGGACTAAAGGGCTAGGGCATTAGTAACGACCCTTTAGTCCCGGTTCAAAAACCGGGACAAAAGGCCCTTACCAACCAGGACAGATGACCCTTTTTCTACTAGTGCTTGCTGATAAATCGCCGAACGGGCTGCCGCCATGTCACGTTCCTCATCTAACAGGTCAAGAGCTTCCTATCGTGCCTTCTCATTGTCAGCTTCAACATATGCCGCTACACGAGGCGAGTCATGACGGATTTCACTAGGAAGAACTGCTTTCGCTCCATAAACCATGAAGAATGGTGTGTACCCTGTCGATCTGTTGGGTGTGGTATTGATGCTCCACAACACAGAAGGTAACTCCTCAACCCAACAACCCGGCGTCCGTTGCAAAGGAACCATAAGCCGGGGTTTGATACCTCTCAAGATCTCTTGATTGGCCCTCTTCGCTTGACCATTGGACTGGGGTTGAGCCACTGATGACACGTCAAGCCGGATGTGCTCACGTTGACAGAACTCCTTCATGGCACCCTTTGATAGATTGTTACCATTGTCTGTTATAATGCTGTGTGGAAAGCCAAACCGGAAGATCACCTTTTTGATGAATTGAACCGTCGTGGCTGCATCACACTTACTAACTGGCTCTGCCTCCACCCACTTCGTAAACTTATCAACCGCCACCAAAAGATGGGTCTTTTTGTCCTTGGACCTCTTGAAAGGCCCAACCATATCCAGCCCCCAAGTTGCAAACGGCCAGGTGATTGGAATCATCCTCAATTCTTGAGCTGGTACATGAGCGCGCCTTGAGAATTTCTGACAGCCATCACATCTTTTGACCAAGTCCTCGGCATCAGCATGAGCTGTCAACCAATAGAAACCGTGACGAAACGCCTTGGCCACCAAAGATTTTGAACCGGCATGGTGACCACAATCTCCTTCGTGGATCTCACGCAAAATTTCACGGCCTTCCTCAGGAGACACACATCGTTGAAACGCCCCTGTCACACTGCAATGATGTAACTCTCCATTGATAATAGTCATGGACTTGGACCGCCGGGTTATCTGCTTGGCCAAAGTTTCATCCTCTGGTAACTCGCCCGGTTTATATACGCCAGATATGGAACCGTCCAATCCGGGATATCATGAAGAGCCACCACCAACTAAGCCTCCGGATCAGGAACAGCCAAATCCTCTTCACCAGGGAGCTTAACGGACGGATTATGCAAAACATCCAGGAAGACATTAGGTGGAACCGGTTTACGTTGGGAACCCAGGCGGCTTAAAGCGTCCGCCGCTTCATTCTTCCGCCGGTCCACATGATCCACATGATAACCTTTAAAGTGACCTGCAACAATATCCACCTCACGACGATATGCTGCCATTAGTGGGTCCTTGGAATCCCAAGTGCCGGACACTTGTTGAGCCACCAGATCCGAGTCACCGAAGCACTTAACTTGGCTTAGGTTCATCTCCTTAGCCATCCGAAGACCATGGAGTCAAGCCTCATATTCAGCTGCATTGTTAGTGCAAGGGAACATTAAACGGAGAACATAACAAAACTTATCACCTCGTGGGGAAGTTAATACGACTCCGGCCCCCGAGCCCTCCAATTGCCTGGACCCATCAAAATGAATAGTCCAATAAGTGTGATCCGGCTTCTCCTCTGGCGCTTGTAATTCTGTCCAATCATTGATGAAATCCACAAGTGCCTGAGATTTGATCGCCGTTCGGGGCATGTATTTCAACCCGTGAGGCCCGAGCTCGATAGTCCACTTAGCAATCCGACCAGTTGCTTCCCTGTTCTGGATTATATCCGCCAAAGGAGCGGAGCTGACCACCGTAATGGGATGACCTTGGAAATACTGCTTAAGCTTCCGGCTTTCCATGAAAACCCCATACACCAATTTTTGCCAATGCGGGTACCTCTGCTTGGACTCAATAAGTACCTCACTGATATAGTAAACCGGCCGCTGAACCGGATATTCCATTCCTGCCTCCTTGCGCTCCACCACAATAGCCACACTAACAGCCCGAGCATTAGCTGCCACATATAGCAACAATGGTTCTTTGTCCACTGGAGCAGCGAGAACTGGCGGATTAGCCAGCTGCCGCTTTAAGTCCTCAAATGCTTCATTAGCGGCGTCACTCCAGACGAAGTTATCCGTTTTCTTCAGCATCTGATATAAAGGGATGGCCTTCTCGCCAAGGCGACTGACAAACCGGCTCAACGCGGCAATCCGGCCTGCCAAGCGTTGAACATCATTGATACACTTCGGTTTAGCCAAGGAGGTGATGGCCTTGATCTTTTCCGGATTAGCTTCAATGCCCCTGTTAGACACCAAAAAGCCCAAGAGCTTGCCTGCAGGTACACCAAAGACACACTTGGCCGGATTAAGCATCATTTTATAAACCCGCAGGTTATCAAAGGTTTCCTTCAAGTCATCAATCAATGTCTCTTTCTTCCTTGATTTTACCACAATATCATCCACATAGGCGTGAACATTGCGGCCGATCTGTTATGAAGGCTCCAAAGGGAGTTATGAAGGCTGTCTTCTCCTGGTCCTTAACTGCCATTTTGATCTGATGATAACCAGAATATGCATCCAAAAATCTTAAACGCTCGCAACCCGCCGTAGCATCAATAATTTGATCAATACGGGGAAGGGAAAAAGGATCTGCGGGACAAGCTTTGTTGAGGTCTATGTAATCCACACACATACGCCAAGTGCCATTCTTCTTGAGGACCAGCACCGGATTAGCCAACTACTCAGGATGGAATACTTCAACGATAAATCCAGCCGCCAAGAGCCTGGCTACTTCTTCTCCAATAGTTTTGCGCCTTTCTTCATTAAACCGGCGGAGAAACTGCTTGACCGGTTTATAGTTGGGATCAACAATGAGAGTGTGCTCAGCGAGTTCTCTCGGTACACCTGGCATGTCAGAAGGCTTCCATGCAAAGATGTCCCGATTCTCACGGATGAACTCGATGAGCGCGCTTTCCTATTTCGGATCCAAGTTAGCGCTGATGCTAAACTGCTTGGACGAATCGCCAGGCACGAAGTCAACAAGCTTAGTCTCATCAGCCGATTTAAACTTCAGGGCCGGATCATGCTCTGTAGTTGGTTTCTTCAACGAAGTCATATCTGCCGGATCAACATTGTCCTTGTAAAACTTCAACTCTTCTGTTGCACAAACTGACTCAGCATAAGCCGCATCACCTTCTTCACACTCCAGAGCAATCTTGCGGCTCCCATGCACGGTTATAGTTTCCTTGTGACCCGGCATCTTGAGCTGCAGATAGACATAACAAGGCCGTGCCATAAACTTAGCATAAGCTGGCCGTCCAAATAGGGCATGATACGGGCTGCTGATTTTCACCACTTCAAAGGTCAAGGTTTCTGATCTCGAGTCATGCTCATCTCCAAAAGCCACCTGCAGAGCTATCTTACCAACAGGATATGCCGACTTACCAGGCACCACACCATGGAACACCGTATTGGACGGTTTAAGATTTTTATCTGTTAACCCCATGCGACGGAAAGTTTCATAATAAAGGATATTGATACTACTCCCTCCATCCATGAGTACCTTAGTGAACTTATAACCTCCCACCTGAGGTGGCACCACTAGAGCCAGATGACCCGGATTGTCAACCCGGGGTGGATGATCTTCTCTACTCCACACAATCGGCTGCTCGGACCAACGCAAATAACGGGGCATCGCTGGTTCAACGGCATTCACCGCCCTTCAATGAAGCTTCTGATCGCGCTTGTCCAAGCTAGTGGTGAAGACATGATACTGTCCGCTATTCAACTGCTTCGGGTTGCTCTGGTAACCCGACTGCTGCTGCTGCTGATTGCCCTGATAATTATAGCCACCTTGGTTACCCTGATTACTTTGATTGTTATGTCCACCCTGATTACCGTGGAAGCCTGAACCGGAATTTCCCCCGCCATAACCCGGCCCATGAGAGCCGGGGCCCGAACCGCCTCCTGGTCCATGATCATACCGGAAAGAATCAGAATTTTTGAACTCTTGCATGATGTAACAATCCTTCTAGAGGTGCGTGGACGGGTCCTCCTTCGTCCCATGCTTTCGACAGGGCTGGTTCAACAGATAAGACAAACGGTCCGGATTAGGACTTGGCCTTCCACCGCGCTGGGGCGGTTTACCCTTACGCCGCTCGCCCTTGTCATGTGTATTAGTGTTAGCCACAAAGTCTAAACCGTGGTCCGCCTTACGCTTGTCGCCGTTTCCATTACCCGCCGGGTTGTGGTGCTGCCCCTTGGTGTTGCCGCTCTTCTTTCCCTTCCCTATCTTATCATCGTCAGACTCGGGATCCTTGGTACTATCAGAGTCGGCATATTTCACCAGTGCGGCCATGAGGGTTCCCATGTCATTACAATGACGTTTGAGCCGTCCCAACTTCAACTTCAGGGGTTCAAACCGGCAATTGCCTTCCAATGTTAAAACTGCGGTGTCAGCGTTGATGCGGTCCGATGAATGCAAAATCTTCGAAACCCGGCGCACCCAATGGGTTGTTGACTCTCCTTCCTCCTGGACACAGGCAGCTAAGTCCACAATTGACATGGGCTGCTTGCATGTATCCTTGAAATTCTGAATAAACCGGGCTCTCAACTCGGCCCATGACCTGATAGAATTAGCCGGTAAGCTCTTTAACCAAGTGCGGGCTGTCCCTTCGAGCATCATGGTGAAGTATTTCTCACATGCCGCATCATCCACATCCAGCATCTCCATGGCCATCTCATAGCTTTCAACCCATGTTTCGGGGGATAAATCGGCGGTGTAATTCAGCACCTTGCGCGGGCCCTTGAAATCCTTGGGCAGGCGCCCATTGCGCAACGCTGGGACAAGACATGGCACTCCCAAAGAACTAGAGGTAACTCCTGGTTCCACCGATGTGGTTGGACGAACCGGAGTAAGCTGACGGGCTTCATGCTGCGCCGCTAACTCGGCCTCTCTGCGTGCCCGAGCCCGGTCCACCACCTCCTGAGCATCACCAGCACCACCCGTCGGGTTATTGCCACGGGGCGGATCACGGTTCCGCGCATTGTTTGACACTGCCGGTTAATCCATAGCCTGCTGTAACTCCGGCTTGGACGGGGAGTGGAATGAATCCGATCGCGACTATATGAATAAGCCTCTTGTTGAACCAAGGCTGTCTGAAGAAGCTCCTTAACCCGACGCGTCTCGACCGCCGCTGGAGAATCGCCTTCGATTGGGATGGCCGCCAGCCATGAAGCGGCAGCGACAATGTTGTCCATCGGGTTAGAGTAATGACCCGGCGGCGTGGGGACATGCGGTGTTACAATGTTGTTCTGACGAGGCGGATCCGCCAAACGTGGCTGAACCGGCGCCCCTGCTCCAGGTGCCTCCGCCGGTTTACCACCGGCGGATTACTGGTCCCTGCTCCTGGGGTGTTAAAGAGATTTCTAGCATCATAAACCGGCGGCAGGCGAGATCGGTGCCTCCTCTTGAGGACATCGTTCAACGCACTCTGATCCAGCATAATCCGGTAAGCTTGTGCATCCAAAGCGGCCCGCTCCGCGGCTATCCTGGTATCCTCAGCTGCTAAGTCGGCTTTGTCCTGGGTGATCTGATCTTTCACTTTCACGATTTCCGCATTGTGTGCATCCTGATCCGCCGGGTTAACCTCTGCCATCAGCGTTGCCAACGCGTCAAACAAATCAGATAGAACCTGAGCTGGCGGTCGCACAGGGCCTCCTGCCCCGGCCGCTGCCGCCGCTGCCGATCCGGAAATCATTGCTGCTGCGGTCGAAGAGTGGAGCGCCGGTTGCGTGCCGGCCATGAAGATCGCAACCCGGTTTGGCAGATCAAAGGGGTCCGGAATACTGTCGCCATCGGAGCAGCCCAAATCCGGCCATCTTGTAACTGATATAACGACTCGGTTTCTCCGGTCGATGACTCGTCGCCGGAATAAACGACGGTCTCACCACCAGATTCCGATCTATCCTCAGATTCCCTTCCATGGATAACTCCCACGAAGGCACGCTTCATGACAGGCTTGACCCGGGCAGATCTCGCACGCTGAGTCGTTTCGACGAGGTCGGTGCAGATGTCCGGCTCAGGGCCCGGTTCGCCGATCTTGCCAATGAAAACATGTATGCCACCAAAGGGGACCCGGTACCCGTACTCGATTGAGCCGGCCTCAGGGCCCCAGCCTGCATCGTCGATGTAGAGCTTGCCGCGACGACTCTTGGTCATCCGGCCCACAGCATAACCCTTGAGTCCTTCGAAGTTGCCCTCCAAGAACTTGAAACCATCGTGCGATAGCCCCACGGTGGGCGCCAACTGTCGTGGTTTTGTCATGGCAGATGTCCTAGAGAAAGGACTTTGTCGTGGAGCCATCGCTACGGGTTAGCTTAAAGGGGTTAAAGCGGACAAGGGACGCAACAGAATTTTATACTAGTTCGGCCCCTTACGATGAAGGTAAAAGCCTACGTCTAGTTGTGATGGAATTGATGGGGTTTCGATGACCAGGGAGCGAATACGCTTTGCCTGAGTCTCGAGTTGTTGTTTTCTGTTCCCCTTGAACCGCCGCCGGGTCGTCCCCTTATATACATGGGTTGACGCCCGTCGGTTTACAGAATCCCGAGGCCGGCTCATAATCGTGTCCGGCTCGGTCTCCGCTACTTCTATCTTACAACACAAGTTTACATATCAACGCCAGTTTATGTCTACAGGCCTTAAACCGGCTTTGGGCCCTGGGCTTTCATAAAGCGTCACCGTCTGTCTTCATGGACTTCAGATACAGATGAACTACTTATGGGGTTAACCCGGCCTCTCCTGGCCGGTTTATGCCAAGTGGTAATATCCCCAACACCCTCTCCCACAGCTGCCGGCGCTCCAGCCCGTGCCTGCCCGCCGCACAGCAGCACTGGCCGCCTACCTCGCCTGCGCTGGCCACCCACACTCGCTGGCTCGCGCCGGCCGCCGCCCTAGCCCACGCCGGTGCCATCCCCGTTGTGGGCATGCACAGGTGGATGGTGGTGGCATGTGTGCGTGTGTGAGAGGATAAGGGAGGCGTGTGTGTGCGTGGGTGGATGGATGTTGACGTGGGTGCGTGAGCGGGAGGATTAGGGAGAGAGAGAACATGGCAGGGTACATGGTGGGGTCAAAGCGTGGGTGAGAGATCAGGGATAGGCGTTATAGCGGTCGGCTGGGATTGTGCCACCTCATCGATCCGTGGGATCGATCCACGAGATGTGTTTTCTCTTTGCCATCTACATTTTTTAAACAGACGGCAAAGAGCTCGCTTCGTCGTCTGCAAAAAAATTACACAGACGGCAAAGTCTTTGTGGTCTGCGGTTTTTTTAAGACGGCAAAGCAAGCTCTTTGCCGTCTGTAATAAAACCACACACAGCAAAGCGGCTTCGCCGTCTGTTTTCTTTTTACCAGACGGTAAAATATGTCTTCGCCGTCTGCCGTTCTTTGCCGTCAGCAGCTGTCGGCAAAATTGATCTTTGCCGTCTGCCCCGACCAAATGCTGACGGCAAAGATCAGTACTGCCGGCAAATCTCCTGTTTCCTATAGTGAGTCGAGGATCGATCTTGCGTGTGTGGTGAACTGGTGATAGACCAATTTCATTATTAGTGCTTGATTTCCATATATGCACCGTCAGTTTCATCCTTGTGTGTAATTGTTTTTTTTTAGATGCATGGAGGAAACTTTTGCACCCACCTCCTCCTCTCTCTCTCTCTCTCTCTCTCTCTCTCTCTCTCTATATATATATATATATATATATATATATATATATATATATATATATATATGGGTCGCGCTATTCGTCACCCTGGGTGAGGAATAGTTATTCTTCACCCCCTCTCTATTTTGACATCAATGCATCGTATTTTTACGTTTCGTAAATTTTGTCTTATTTCATACGTAAAAAGAGAGCGTAAGAAAATATATACTTGCCGTAAAAAATATTTTATGTTACGTAAAGTTACGAATTTAAAAACATACATAAAATGCGATATTTCTGGTCTTATAACCTATTTTTTTGTTTTCTTATACCAAATTTTACATAGTGAATCAATATGAATGTAACTATTTGTATTCCAAATGTAATTTATTTATGAAGCGATCGTAAGATTACCTCGGACGAAGAATAACTTATTCTGCAACCTGGGCGATGAATAGTATTACTATATATATATATATATATATATATATATATATATATATATATATATATATATATATATATATATATATATATATATATATATATATATATATATATATACTCCCCTTCTACATCGTGCACCGGGATCTATGCAAGCGACGAAAAATCTAGTGGCCCTAGTGTGAAATTTAGCCACTCAAGCAACGACAGATCCAAGAGATTGTCGTCGGCACGCTCCTCCCCCTTGAGTCTCCTCACTGTCTATTTTTCCTTATTTTGGAAACAGATGTATGGATGGATGATTGATGAACTTTGATTGGTAAAGAGGAACTTCATTTGTGAATAGGAAGATTCGTTTGTTTTGTGCCTTTGTGGATATTCTCCTTAACAAGATGAAAAACACTTTTCCCCTAGGGTCTACCTTTTCCTTCGGCGGCGCCACCGAAGTCCACCAATTTTCCCACGTAATAGACGGCCGGATTGCTTAGCTCTTGCTGGTGATCGGTGCGTCCCGAGGTGATCGATCAAGTTTGTCGGTAGCATGGAGGAAGTGGAGGGAGATCACGGAGCAAGGGGTCGAAGGAAGCGAAGGCAGAAGAACTAGGCCGGATAGCTGCATTGGCCGGAGAGGGTCAAACCTCGTCAGCACCGGCGGCAAGGGTGTTCCCGGGAGGGGCGGATGAAGCGAGGGGCATGGAGGATGATCGGGAGGAAGGGGATGAGGAGGAAGAATGGGATCAACACGGCCCAGACCCGAATATGGAGGATGCTTTTGAAGGTCTAAACCTACATGGTGAGGAGGAGGAAGACCTAGATTTATCCGGGGAGGTTGATGAGTTAATTAGGGAGGTGAGATGGCTGGCTCTCTTTAGGGTTCATACCCTACGCCCGTTCAGTCACGCGGCTCTGTTGAACTCCATGAGGAACGCTTGGGCGTGTGCTCAAGGTGTCACTTTCAATATCAAGGGACCTAACTTGTTTCTGGCACAATGTCATTGCTTGGGAGACTGGAAGAGGGTGATGGAAGGAGGATTTTTTTAAGAAGTTAAAGGGGATTTTTCTTTTTGTGGAATTTCTTCCACAAGTAGAATGAATGGTCAAGTTTATTCAAAAACATTTTCAGAATTTTTAATCTTTTATTTAAGGGAAAAGTATGTTTTTGGTCCCTCAAGTTCACCAAAAGTATACATTTAGTCCCTCAAGATATTTTCGGTGATGTTTCATCCCTCGAGTACCAAAACCGGTTAAATTTCGTACAAAACCAGATCGAAGGGTGGAACCGGCTACATGGAGGCAGTTTTCTTTTTCTTCACTTGCCACATAGCGCGAGCAATTTGGTCAAACACACTCACAGTTGCGCTGCTCGAGCCCGTGCTCCCGTCGTCGCCTAGTCAGCCACACAGGGAGTTCGTCAGCGAGCAGAAAGAGGGAAGTTCCATGACGGACACGAGATGTGATGGTGTAGGGGCAAATGGATTTTAGGTCGTCCTCGTGTCCTGGGATGAGGTCCTCGTCCACAGGGAAGAGATGGAGATGGTCAGAGCTCAGAGAGGAAGCTAGGGCATCGACGCAGGAGTTCGTCGGGTGTAGCTCACCGGAGCCTGCTGCGCCGGAGACCACAAGAAGGGAGCAATGTAAGGGCGGTGGCGCATGTGATGAATCCCGTTATGGGAGGTGGGCGCGACACGAATGGAGGGGCACTACGGCCCGCCCTCACCATCATCCCGTGGTTGAGCTTGCTGCCAACGGGGATTGGGGGCGTCGCACAGAGGATGCTGGCGCCGCGCTGGGCGTCGAGGGAGAGAGGGAAGGACGTGCCCAAGCTCCCCACCTTATGGCTGTTGCTGCGGATCTGGCCGCTACATCCTGGATATGGGGGTCAGTGGAGAAGGAACGGCCTGACGGTGGTGGAGGCGCGGGGTGACGCACCCAGTGGAGGAGGAACGTAGCGGCGGGTGGAGGAGGGTCGGCGCAGCCGGTGGTTGTCGGGCTGGTGGTAGGGCGGCCGGGGTGGTGGCACTGGGGAGGAAGAAGGCTGTCGAGGGCGGGATGGGTCAATGTTTGACTAAATTGCCTACCCTACGTGGCGAGTAAAGAGAGAAACCGCTTCCACGTGGCCGGTTTTCTCCTCAGATCTGGGTTTGGACGGAATTTATCCGGTTTTGAGACATGAGGGATGAAATATCACCGAAAAAACTTTTAGAGACTAGATGTATACTTTGTGTAAACTTGAAGGATCAAAAACATACATTTCTCTTTATTTAATTACCAATTTGTTTTTCCATATACGGTCAGGGGCGGAGCTGGAGCTAATCTTACCCTGATGCACCACTTAACCATGGGAAAAAAAAAATTCAAGCATGGATGCTGCGTTTCATAGCTTGTGATACGGATTACTAAACATAATAGAAGTCTATTTGTAAAAACAAAATGCAACAGTCAAACTGCTTAATATAATGCTAAACAAATGACAAAATTATTTGAAAAGGTCTAGCATTCTCAAATTAAAACACATCATCACATATCAAGGTTCGTTAACCTAAAATATAAAAACTGGAATCAACTTTTCAAGTAGAACATAATAAAATGCCCAAATCAAAGTACTTAAATTTGCTAAAATTTTAAAAACTACCTTTAGTATAATCTAGTCCTTCAAGCCATGAAATACCCAACCACGTGATCATTGATGACATTTTCCGTTTCTTCTTTCTCCACATAACAAATAACATCATCACTTAATACTCTATCAATCTCCCTTTGCCAGGATCACATTGAATCTCCTCCTCCCAATTCATAATAAGGAATAAAATAAGGTTTAATCCACTAGCCATAATTTCACACATACAATTGTCGCAACCTAAAAAATATTTAGGACAAACAACACAGAAAAGAGTTAAATTCGAACCAAGAGATGCCTGTAATCCAGACAAAATAAATAAATAAAAATAAAAGCACATTGCTATGTGAGGAAGAGAAATTTACGACGCGGCACGTGGTCGCTGCAACATTAAGCGTCAGGCAAGGCGGCCGCTGCTGCGCGTACGTTCGGATCGATTAGGAACAAATCCGTGCTGCCAGCTGCTTCAAATCGTTAGGACTGGATGCTGCAGCGCGTACGTTCGGATCTATCAGGAACGGATCCGTGCTGTCTCAAATCTTTCAGAACTGATCGATTTGAATCTGATTGATCGTATCGTCGCCGCGCTCGGGACAGAAGATAGAACAGGAGATGAGGAGATGGGATTTGTTTGTTTTTTCGAGTGGAAGACGCGGGATGAATAGCTGGCTTCGTGCGTGCATTTTTTTTTGTTTCAGAGAAAGGCTTCGTGCGTGCGTCAAGGCAAGGCCTGCGAGCGTGTATACGTGAGACGTGGGCAGCTGGTTCAAAGGGGGTCCTGTAGCACTCTTGCTGGCCCACCCTGATGCACCGGGCCAAATACCTGATATTTAGCATTATTTTTTTTTTCGGACCCTGTAGCCTGTGCCACAGGCTCAGCTCAAAGAGCTCCGCCCCTGTATACGGTGATATACACCCATCGACCAAAAGTTCCCCACCCTTACATGTTGTTCTACATGCAACTTATATTTTCACCACACATTGCCATGCATGTCAAATCATTGCTCCACATGCGAAGAAGAGGAGATAGGCTTGAATCATGTCACTCCCTAGAACAAGCTGTTGCGTGCAGCTGATTGTTTTGCAATGTATGATGCGTGATGTATGTCCTTCCTTCCCTTTTGTACTATCTACTAGTAAAGGTCAATTTGATCTGGTTAAACCAGGGTTCAAGTCCTGGTGCTCGCATTTATCCTGGATTTATTTTAGGATCTTCGGCGATATACGTTCAGTGGGAGATATTTCTGTCGACTATGATGCGCCTATGATGACTTCGTAAAATGTTAAGATGATATCCCGGCTCAATCTCTCGGAGGTGCTCATAGGGGTGGGGTGTGCGTGTGTGCGTTCATGAAAGTGAGTGTATGAGCGTATATATGAGCATTAGTGTCTTTACTGATGTTTTAAAAAAATATTACGTACGCCATGATGAAACAAGTAACAAATGTACTAACTACTAACAATTGATTAATTGGTTTGTGTAATCAAAATGACGCTACAATATTATGAATCTATAGATAATAATACCTTTGCTTTTGTTCACCGGATCAAGTTAGCGGAATTGTGTGTGGCGGTGCCGTCCGGCTGACCTTTGTCCGTACACTCACTCGTAGAATTGTGCTCGGTTGATGGGCGGCAGGCGGCAGCTTTGCTAATCGCCGAGCGGCCACGGCGCGACGGCCAGCGGACGGCGACGAGTGCTCCATGAAGCGCAAACCCTAAGTCGCCTAGGACAGAGTCGGCACGGAAACTGTGGAGACTAGCTAGGAAGTCGCCACAAGCCCACGATGCGTGCGTGTGCGCTGATCGATCACGTGACAAGTTATAGTAGAGGCCGATTTTATCCTGGTTTGGATACCTACGTACGCCACTTTGAACAAGCAATCCAATACGGACCCCGAGTACTAATTCTATCCGGCCGGATATATCACATACTAATATAATTGGTTCTTGCCGCCCGCGAATCCAACCAGCAGAAACCCTAAAGCAATGGGACGTATGTCTCTCCATGGCCGCAGCCGCCGCCGTCGCCGACGCCGCCTAAATCGCATCGCTCGTGCCGCTACGCCGTCACAGTGGCCCGACCTTCCGCCAGACCTTCTGGGCGACGTCTCCAGACGCCTGCACGATGCCACCGATTTCACGCGCTTGCACGCCGTCTGCACGGCATGGCGTGACGCGCTGCCGACGCCGCTGTGCCGCCCTCCCGTGTTCCTGCCGTGGCTCCTGTGCACGGTCACGGCCTGCGAGGGGGCCGTCCTGCACTCCTCTATCAAGTCCTCCTGCCGCAGCAGGTGCGGTGACATCCATGTCGCGAATCCGGTGGGTCCATCAGCCGCAAGGAACTGGCTTGCCACCATGGATGGCACGGCCGCCTGGCTCTTGACCACAGATAAAGGACCAGGACTCATGGACCTCGTCACTGGAGCCTGGACCCAGCTACCAGCATACGATGACGACAAGTCGCCACAGCTTGAGAATCCCCGCGGCATCATCTCCGGCGACGGCACCATCCTCCTCTACGACTCTAAACGCGAATCGGCCCACAAGCTCGCCTTCATGGCGACCTTCTTGCGTCCGGGCGATGTGGCATGGACGCAGGTGAAAACCACGCTGGATTATTCACCAGACACTGGCATTTGTTTCAGCGCCACGGCGGCGTATCACGAGGGCAAGATCCTGGTGTGCGCGGACGTGAACTACTGGTGCATCCTCACGCCAGACGATCATAGCGTCACTCACCGGCTCGAGCCATTGACGATGTCGAAGCATTACAGAGGGTGGTGCCAGAGAAATAGCTACTTCCTGGAGTCTCAAGGTCAACTGTTGTGGGTGTCCTTCATGGTCAAATACAGGTATGATGAGCCAACACACATGTTATCTCTCGTGGTGCATGCGTTGGAAGAAGGCAAGACGCGTTGGGCGGTGAGGGACGGCGCGAGCTTGGGAGGCCAAGTTCTCTTCCTTGGCTCCCACGCTAGCTTCGCCATGGATGCTGCGCAGTTGGGTGTGGATGGCGGGTGTGCCTATTTCATCTTTACGCACGATGTACTTAGGTACAACTTTGTTGACGGTGAGGTCAGTCTCGTGAAAAACCTTCCTCCAGACTGGCCTGCCATCAAAGAATGGGACTGGCTCCTGCCTCAGCCTACAATTGCTTCGGTTCAGGAAATTAGGAAAAGGCTCGGGCTTCAACAAGAACATTGACGGGATAACTAACTTTGTATACAAAAAGATATATTTCCTCAACTTTTATAGACTACTACTTGTGATTTATTCATTGATTTACCACGTGCAACATTTTCACTACAATCCTAATGTGGCAAATATTTGTGTGTGTGTGTGTGTGTGTGTGTGTGTGTGTGTGTGTGTGTGTGTGTGTGTGGTGGCCAGCCCAGCTTCGAGCGGTGAAGGCTGCAGGCGCGGCGGCCGGCCCTGCCTCGGGCAGCGGCATTGGCTGCATTTGCGGCGGCCGGCCATCTGAACTCCGATTGGCGGCGGCAACATGGAGGGCCTGGTGGACAGGTCGGCATCAAGCGTGGTCTGGCCTCCGGTCAGATCTGATCTAGCCGGCGTGGTCTGCTCGCTACGCGGTGGCACAGATCGGTGGCAGCTCGTGCACACGATGCTAGATGAGGTTCATAGAGCAGATCCGGGTGAAAACCTTGATCTCGACTAGTTGTCAAGGCCGGCGATGGCGGCGCTCTTCTGTGCCATTCCTTTCTTGAAGGGATCACCGTGGAGAAGCTCCAGACCTCTGTCCACTACCTCCCAGGGAAACCCTAGATCAATTGATCAGATGACATCAGAGCCCGTGTGTCGTTTCCCCCCTTGGAGGTGTGCATAGGCACGAGGGACTAGTGGACTGCTTCTGCGGTGGAGTGGTCGTTCCTGTGATGCATCGACGATGTGGAGTCTCGACGGCATGGCGTTGCAGGGTCATGGCGACGGATGCGTGATGATGGACGCGCGTAGGGTGTTGGCATTGTATGCGTTGTGGCAGCGTCAACGCCAGGCCTTTTAACGTGGATACATCAGTACCTGCTCTGAAGATGGACCGGTGGAAGACTGTAGCGACGGCCTCTGCAGCGCGCGCATGTGGTGACCACTAAGAGTATGTCGGGCTGGTTTGTGACCCAGGCCCTGCAATTCGGCTTGATTAGGGCCTCCGGCTTTAAATGTTGCGCTTTGGCGTGAACTCTGTGTATGCGGCCCTCACAATCTGCACCCATTCATCAAATGGATAGGAATAGTGACAGATGTTGCCAAGATGATGGATTCAGATATGTTGATCTATTACTTATAAAGTCTTGATGAATAATTAATAAAATGGCTACATGCATCGCCATGATGCAGAGGCCAGGGGCCATCCTCCTTTTCGAAAAACAAAAGAAAACAACTAATTAGCTGGGCTACTATATGAACATTGACTCAATGTTGTAGTATTAAGGAAGAATTGTGTCGATTCCTTTGCATGTCGAACAAATCACACATCTTGATCATGTTAACCCGAAAAGATTGAGCATGCTCCTTGAAAGAATCGCCATCTTAATTACACTTAAAAAAATTATTAATTAAATCTGTGAACCAAAAATTTCTTGTAGTTAAGTTGAGTTTATACTAGAATTGTGTTATATCAACAATGGTTTCCATACGATATAGCGGACGATACCAAATGACAGCCACCAATTTTGTTTGTTGTAGGGCTAAGATCAGGTAGTATGAAAATCATACCTAATTTCATCTTATGCAAAGAAATTCCTTTTAAGCTAACTAAAAGTTACAGTTGATGAAAAACTATTTATTGAATTTAATATATCTCAAAATTTAAGGGCTCTGAATGAGTTTTACTTCTTCTTTTATTCTTGCCCTCTTTACTCCACAAACTCCCTAATATTATTTGGGAGTTTCATTTTTCTTTATAAATTAATAAACACTATTTAATATTGTAATACTGCCTCGTGTTTGGAACATAATTACAAACAACAAAATCTACACCTTTTGGCCTGTTAACGTAATTTAGATTATAAATGCAAAGCATTCTAGAAATATGCCATGGACAAACAAATATTCATCTTTTAACAAATTTAATTTATGAAAAAAAAATCTAAACGTCGCCATGGAAAAACTGAAGGAAATATGCCCTAGAGGCAATAATAAAATTATTATTTATTTCCTTATATCATGATAAATTTTTATTATTCATGCTAGAATTGTATTAACCGGAAACATAATACTTGTGTGAATACATAGACAAACAGAGTGTCACTAGTATGCCTCTACTTGACTAGCTCGTTGATCAAAGATGGTTATGTTTCCTAGCCATACACATAAGTTGTCATTTGATTAACGGGATCACATCATTAGGAGAATGATGTGATTGACTTGACCCATTCCGTTAGCTTAGCACTTGATCGTTTAGTATGTTGCTATTGCTTTCTTCATGACTTATACATGTTCCTATGGCTATGAGATTATGCAACTCTCGTTTACCGGAGGAACACTTTGTGTGCTACCAAACGTCACAACGTAACTGGGTGATTATAAATGTGCTCTACAGGTGTTTCCGAAGGTACTTGTTGGGTTGGCGTATTTCGAGATTAGGATTTGTCACTCCGATTGTCGGAGAGGTATCTCTGGGCCAACTCGGTATTGCACATCACTATAAGCCTTGCAAGCATTGCAACTAATGAGTTAGTTGCGGGATAATGTATTACATAATGAGTAAAGAGACTTGCCGGTAACGAGATTGAACTAGGTATTGAGATACCGATGATCGAATCTCGGGCAAGTAACATACCGATGACAAAGGGAACAACGTATGTTGTTATGCGGTCTGACCGATAAAAATCTTCGTAGAATATGTAGGACCCAATATGGGCATCCAGGTCCCGCTATTGGTTATTGACCAGAGAGGTGTCTCGGTCATGTCTACATAGTTCTCGAACCCGTAGGGTCCACACGCTTAACGTTCATTAACGATTTAGTACTATGAGTTATGTATGTTGGTGACCGAATGTTGTTCGGAGTTTTGGATGAGATCACGGATATGACGAGGAACCCCGGAATGGTCCGGAAGTAAAGATTGATATGTGGATAGTAGTGTTTGATCTCCGGAAAGGTTCCGGAATCCATCGAAGGGGTTTCGGATGTTTCCCGAAATGTTTGGGCACAAGAACACTTTATCTGGGCCAAAAGGGAAAGCCCACGAGGTTTTTGGAAAGCGCAAAAAGAAGTTTTGCGGAGTCCAGGGGCCAGACGCCAGGGTCCCTGGCGTCTGGGTCCAGACGCTGGGAACCCTGGCGTCTGGCCCTGGAGTACGACTACATCAACCGCGTTGATAAAACGCTTCCACTTACGGTCTACGAGGATACGTAGACAACACTCTCCCCTCTCGGTGCTATGCATCATCATGATCTTGCGTGTGTGTACGAATTTTTTTGAAATTACTACGTTCCCCAACAGTGGCATCCGAGCTTGGTTTTATGCGTAGATGTCATATGCGCAAGTAGAACACAAGTGAGTTGTGGGCGATATAAGTCATACTGCTTACCAGCATGTCATACTTTGGTTCGGCGGTATTGTTGGATGAAGCGGCCTAGACCGACATTACGCGTACGCTTACGCGAGACTGGTTCTACCGACGTGCTTTACACACAGGTGGCTGGCGGGTGTCAGTTTCTCCAACTTTAGTTGAACCGAGTGTGGCTACGCCCGGTCCTTGCGAAGGATAAAACAGCACCAACTTGACAAACTATCATTGTGGTTTTGATGCGTAGGTAAGAATGGTTCTTGCTCAGCCCATAGCAGCCACGTAAAATTTGCAACAACAAAGTAGAGGACGTCTAACTTGTTTTTGCAGGGCATGTTGTGATGTGATATCGTCAAGACATGATGCTAGATTTTATTGTATGAGATGATCATGTTTTGTAACCGAGTTATCGGCAACTGGCAGGAGACATATGGTTGTCGCTTTATTGTATGCAATGCAATCGCCCTGTAATGCTTTACTTTATCACTAAGCAGTAGCGATAGTCATAGAAGCATAAGATTGGCGAGACGACAACGATGCTACCACTACTAGGAAAAGGGCTATAGATGATATGCACACTAATGGCGCACCAGACATCTGGTGCGCCACTACTATATATACTAATGGCGCACCATGTGTTGGTGCGCCATTAGTGTCCAAATACTAATGACGCACCACATCCACGATGCGCCACTAGTAACAATTTTTTTTATTTTTTTTTCAAAACTAGTAATGGCGCATCAGGGGATAGTGCGCCATTACTAGTTAAACTAGTAATGGCGCACCACATCCACGGTGCGCCACTAGTAATTTTTTTCAATTTTTTTTCAAAACTAGTAATGGCGCACCAGGGGGTAGTAACTAGTAATGGCGCACCACATCCATGGTGCGCCACTAGTAATTTTTTTTCAATTTTTTATTAATTTTTTTTCAACTAGTAATGGCGCACCACTCCCACGGTGCGCCATTACTAACTTGACCCAAAAAATCCACCGAATGCACCCCCTGGACCGCCTTTTCAGTTTAAAAAAATTAAAAGAAAATGATGGAAATGTCAAAAAAAAAAGAAAATAAGTTTCCCATGTGATATGTGGTCTAGTTGTTGGGAAAATTTGCAAATATGAATTTCGACTTTATTTGCAAAATCTCTCTGGAATTTGTAAAATGGGCATAACTTTTGCATACGAACTCGGATTAAAAAGTTTTTTATATGAAAAATCATCTACTCGAAAAGTTATATCCGAATTTAACTGGGGGAACCCTGTTAAACATTTTCAAAATCCTCAAAAACCTAACAGAAAAAAAATTACGGGGCTTTCAAGATCTAGAGGCAAAAAAATTCAAAAAATTTCAAACTTACTAGTGGCGCACCGTTTGCTAGGTGCGCCACTAGTAATAGAAAAAAAATTGGTGTTTAATTTTTTTGGAATTTTTTTCAAAAAATGATACGTAATATGACCGGGAAGTTTGAAATATTTTTCAAAATTTCATCATACTCATGAACATGAACAAAGTCCTAGACATCAACAAGGTTTAATAGGATTGATATGGTAGGTATATAATAAGTGCCTGTTAAGTGAGGTGGTGCTGGGGTTGGATAGAACTGTGAAGTTAAGCATGCTCGGGCTGGAGTAGTGTGAGGATGGGTGACCTTCCGGGAAGTTTGACCACTTAGTGCGATTTGACTTGAGATTAAGCATATTGACCCGAGATTAAGCCATAGTGACCCGAGATTAAGAAAAAAACGAAAACAAATAAAAAAATTGAAAAAAAAATTCTGAAAAAATATTTGAAAAAAAATTGTTAATAATGGCGCACCGTGGGCTATACTAATGGCGCACCTGTGGTGCGCCTTTCGTAAAAAATTCTAATGGCGTGGTGCTAGTGGCGCACCTCTAGTGCGCCATTAGTAGGCAAAACAGGTGCGCCACTAGCAAGCCTTTTTCTAGTAGTGTACGATGAAGATCAAGGTATCACGCCGGTGACGATGGTGATCATGACGGTGCTTCGGAGATGGAGATCACAAGCACAAGATGATGATGGCCATATCATATCACTTATATTGATTGCATGTGATGTTTATCTTTTATGCATCTTATGTTGCTTTGATTGATGGTAGCATTATAAGATGATCCCTCACTAAATTATGAAAGTATAAGTGTTCTCCCTGAGTATGCACCGTTGCGAAAGTTCTTCGTTCTGAGACACCACGTGATGATCGGGTGCGATAGGCTCTACGTTCAAATACAACGGGTGCAAAACAGTTGCACACGCAGAATACTCAGGTTAAACTTGACAAACCTAGCATATATCAGATATGGCCTCGGAACACGGAGACCGAAAGGTCGAGCGTGAATCATATAGTAGATATGATCAACATAGTGATGTTCACCGTTGAAACTACTCCATCTCACGCGATGATCGGACATGGTTTAGTTGATATGGATCACGTGATCACTTAGAGGATTAGAGGGATGTCTATCTAAGTGGGAGTTCTTAAGTAATATGATTAATTGAACTTAAATTTATCATGAACTTAGTACTTGATAGTATCTTGCTTGTCTATGTTGATTGTAGATAGATGGCCCGTGCTGTTGTTTCGTTGAATTTTAATGCGTTCCTTGAGAAAGCAATGTTGAAAGATGATGGTAGCAATTACACGAACTGGGTCCGTAACTTGAGGATTATCCTCATTGCTGCACAGAAGAATTACGTCCTGGAAGCACCGCTAGGTGTACCACCTGCGCCAGCAACTGCAGACATTGTGAATGCCTGGCAGTCACGTGTTGATGACTACTCGATAGTTCAATGTGCCATGCTTTACGGCTTAGAATCGGGACTTCAACGACATTTTGAACGTCATGGAGCATATGAGATGTTCCAGGAGTTGAAGTTAATATTTCAAAAGAATGCCCGGATTGAGAGATATGAAGTCTCCAATAAGTTCTACAGCTGCAAGATGGAGGAGAATAGTTCTGTCAGTGAACATATACTCAAAATGTCTGGGTATAATAATCACATGATTCAATTGGGAGTTAATCTTCCGGATGATAGTGTCATTGACAGAATTCTCCAATCACTGCCACCAAGCTACAAGAGCTTCGTGATGAATTATAACATGCAAGGGATGGATAAGACGATTCCCGAGCTCTTCGCAATGCTAAAGGTTGCGGAGGTAGAAATCAAAAAGGAGCATCAAGTGTTGATGGTCAATAAGACCACCAGTTTCAAGAAAAAGGGCAAAGCGAAGAAGAAGGGGAACTTCAAGAAGAACAGCAAGCAAGTTGTTGTTTAGGAGAAGAAACCCAAGTCTGGACATAAGCCTGAGACTGAGTGCTTCTACTGCAAGCAGACTGGTCACTGGAAGCGGAACTGCCCCAAGTATTTGGCGGATAAGAAGGATGGCAAGGTGAACAAAGGTATATGTGATATACATGTTATTGATGTGTACCTTACTAATGCTCGCAGTAGCACCTGGGTATTTGATACTGGTTATGTTGCTAATATTTGCAACTCGAAACAGGGGCTACGGATTAAGCGAAGATTGGCTAAGGACGAGGTGATGATGCGCGTGGGAAATGGTTCCAAATTCGATGTGATCGCAGTCGGCACGCTACCTCTACATCTACCTTCGAGATTAGTTTTAGACCTAAATAATTGTTATTTGGTGCCAGCGTTGAGCATGAACATTATATCTGGATCTTGTTTGATGCGAGACGGTTATTCATTTAAATCAGAGAATAATGGTTGTTCTATTTATATGAGTAATATCTTTTATGGTCATGCACCCTTGAAGAGTGGTCTATTTTTGTTGAATCTCGATAGTAGTGATACACATATTCATAATATTGAAGCCAAAAGATGCAGAGTTGATAATGATAGTGCAACTTATTTGTGGCACTGCCGTTTAGGTCATATCGGTGTAAAGCGCATGAAGAAACTCCATACTGATGGACTTTTGGAACCACTTGATTATGAATCACTTGGTACTTGCGAACTGTGCCTCATGGGCAAGATGACTAAAACGCCGTTCTCCGGAACTATGGAGAGAGCAACAGATTTGTTGGAAATCATACATACAGATGTATGTGGTCCGATGAATGTTGAGGCTCGTGGCGGATATCGTTATTTTCTCACCTTCACAGATGATTTGAGCAGATATGGGTATATCTACTTAATGAAACATAAGTCTAAAACATTTGAAAAGTTCAAAGAATTTCAGAGTGAAGTTGAAAATCATCGTAACAAGAAAGTAAAGTGTCTAAGATCTGATCGTGGAGGAGAATATTTGAGTTATGAGTTTGGTCTTCATTTGAAACAATGCGGAATAGTTTCGCAACTCACGCCACCCGGAACACCACAGCGTAATGGTGTGTCCGAACGTCGTAATCGTACTCTACTAGATATGGTGCGATCTATGATGTCTCTTACTGATTTACCGCTATCGTTTTGGGGTTATGCTTTAGAGACAGCCGCATTCACCTTAAATAGGGCACCATCAAAATCCGTTGAGACGACGCCTTATGAACTGTGGTTTGGCAAGAAACCAAAGTTGTCGTTTCTTAAAGTTTGGGGCTGCGATGCTTATGTGAAAAGCTTCAACCTGATAAGCTCGAACCCAAATCGGAGAAATGTGTCTTCATAGGATACCCAAAGGAGACTGTTGGGTACACCTTCTATCACAGATCCGAAGGCAAGACTTTTGTTGCTAAATTCGGAATCTTTCTGGAGAAGGAGTTTCTCTCGAAAGAAGTGAGTGGGAGGAAAGTTGAACTTGATGAGGTAATTGTACCTGCTCCCTTATTGGAAAGTAGTTCATCGCAGAAACCGGTTTCTGCGACACCTACACCAATTAGTGAGGAAGTTAATGATGATGATCATGAAACTTCAGATCAAGTTATTACTGAACCTCGTAGGTCAACCAGAGTAAGATCCGCACCAGAGTGGTACGGTAATCCTGTTCTGGAAGTTATGTTACTAGACCATGACGAACCTACGAACTATGAAGAAGCGATGGTGAGCCCAGATTCCGCGAAATGGCTTGAGGCCATGAAATCTGAGATGGGATCCATGTATGAGAACAAAGTGTGGACTTTGGTTGACTTGCCCGATGATCGGCAAACAATTGAGAATAAATGGATCTTCAAGAAGAAGACTGACGCTGACGGTAATGTTACTGTCTATAAAGCTCGACTTGTTGCAAAAGGTTTTCGACAAGTTCAAGGGATTGACTACAATGAGACCTTCTCACCCGTAGCGATGCTTAAGTCTGTCCGAATCATGTTAGCAACTGCCGCATTTTATGATTATGAAATTTGGCAAATGGATGTCAAAACTGCATTCCTGAATGGATTTCTGGAAGAAGAGTTGTATATGATGCAACCGGAAGGTTTTGTCGATCCAAAGGGAGCTAACAAAGTGTGCAAGCCCCAGCGATCTATTTATGGACTGCTGCAAGCCTCTCGGAGTTGGAATAATCGCATTGATAGTGTGATCAAAGCATTTGGTTTTGTACAGACTTTTGGAGAAGCCTGTATTTACAAGAAAGTGAGTGGGAGCTCTGTAGAATTTCTAATATTATATGTGGATGACATATTGCTGATTGGAAATGATATAGAATTTCTGAATAGCATAAAGGGATACTTGAATAAGAGTTTTTCAATGAAAGACCTCGGTGAAGCTGCGTATATATTGGGCATCAATATCTATAGAGATAGATCAAGACGCTTAATTGGACTTTCACAAAGCACATACCTTGACAAAGCTTTGAAGAAGTTCAAAATGGATCAAGCAAAGAAAGGGTTCTTGCATGTGTTACAAGGTGTGAAGTTGAGTAAGTCCCAATGCCCGACCACTGTAGAAGATAGAGAGAAGATGAAAGATGTTCCCTATGCTTCAGCCATAGGCTCTATCATGTATGCAATGCTGTGTACCAGACCTGATGTGTGCCTTGATATAAGTTTAGCAGGGAGGTACCAAAGTAATACAGGAGTGGATCAGTGGACAACGGTCAAGAACATCCTGAAATACCTGAAAAGGACTAAGGATATGTTTCTCATTTATGGAGGTGACAAAGAGCTCATCGTAAATGGTTACGTTGACGCAAGCTTTGACACAGATCCGGACGATTCTAAATCGCAAACCGGATACGTGTTTACATTGAACGGTGGAGCTGTCAGTTGGTGCAGTTCTAAACAAAGCGTCATGGCGGGATCTACGTGTGAAGCGGAGTACATAGCTGCTTCGGAAGCAGCAAATGAACGAGTTCATATCCGATCTAGGTGTCATACCTAGTGCATCGGGTCCAATGAAAATCTTTTGTGACAATACTGGTGCAATTGCCTTGGCGAAGGAATCCAGATTTCACAAGAGAACCAAGCACATCAAGAGACGCTTCAATTCCATCCGAGATTTAGTCCAAGTGGGAGACATAGAAATTTGCAAGATACATACGGATCTGAATGTTGCAGACCCGTTGACTAAGCCTCTTCCATGAGCAAAACATGATCAGCACCAAGGCTCCATGGGTGTTAGAATCATTACTGTGTAATCTAGATTATTGACTCTAGTGCAAGTGGGAGACTGAAGGAAATATGCCCTAGGGGCAATAGTAAAGTTATTATTTATTTCCTTATATCATGATAACTGTTTATTATTCATGCTAGAATTGTATTAACCGGAAACATAATACTTGTGTGAATACATAGACAAACAGAGTGTCACTAGTATGCCTCTACTTGACTAGCTCGTTGATCAAAGATGGTTATGTTTCCTAGCCATAGACATGAGTTGTCATTTGATTAACGGGATCACATCATTAGGAGAATGATGTGATTGACTTGACCCATTCCGTTAGCTTAGCACTCGATCGTTTAGTATGTTGCTATTGCTTTCTTCATGACTTATACATGTTCCTATGACTATGAGATTATGCAACTCCCGTTTACCGGAGGAACACATTGTGTGCTACCAAACGTCACAACGTAACTGGGTGATTATAAAGGTGCTCTACAGGTGTTTCCAAAGGTACTTGTTGGGTTGGCGTATTTCGAGATTAGGATTTGTCACTCCGATTGTCGGAGAGGTATCTCTGGGCCCACTCGGTAATGCACATCACTATAAGCATTGCAACTAATGAGTTAGTTGCGGGATAATGTATTACAGAACGAGTAAAGAGACTTGCCGGTAACGAGATTGAACTAGGTATGGAGATACCAACGATCGAATCTCGGGCAAGTAACATACCGATGACAAAGGGAACAACGTATGTTGTTATGCGGTCTGACCGATAAAGATCTTCGTAGAATATGTAGGAGGCAATATGGGCATCCAGGTCCCGCTATTGGTTATTGACCAGAGAGGTGTCTCGGTCATGTCTACATAGTTCTCGAACCCGTAGAGTCCGCACGTTTAACGTTCGTTGACGATATAGTACTATGAGTTATGTATGTTGGTGACCGAATGTTGTTCGGAGTTTTGGATGAGATCACGGATATGACGAGGAACTCCGGAATGGTCCGGAAGTAAAGATTGATATGTGGATAGTAGTGTTTGATCTCCGGAAAGGTTCCGGAATCCATCGGAAGGGGTTCCGGATGTTTCCCGAAATGTTTGGGCACAAGAACACTTTATCTGGGCCAAATGGGAAAGCCCACGAGGTTTTTGGAAAGCGCAAAAGGAAGTTTTGCGGAGTCCAGGGGCCAGACGCCAGGGTCCCTGGCGTCTGGGTCCAGACGCCGGGAACCCTGGCGTCTGGGTCCAGACGCCGGGAACCCTGGCGTCTGGCCCTGGAGTCCGAGAAGGACTCTTGCCTTTCGGGTGAAACCAACTTTGTGGAGGCTTTTACTCCAAGTTTCGACCCCAAGGCTCAGCATATAAATAGAGGGGTAGGGCTAGCACCCAAGACACATCAAGAAACACCAAGCCGTGTGCCGGCAATCCCGTCCCCTCTAGTTTATCCTCCGTCATAGTTTTCGTAGTGCTTAGGCGAAGCCCTGCGGAGATTGTTCTTCACCAACACCGTCACCACGCCGTCGTGCTGCCGGAACTCATCTACTACTTCGCCCCTCTTGCTGGATCGAGAAGGCGAGGACGTCATCGAGCTGAACGTGTGCAGAACTCAGAGGTGCCGTGCGTTCGGTACTTGGATCGGTCGGATGGTGAAGACGTAGGACTACATCAACCGCGTTGATAAAACGCTTCCGCTTACGGTCTACGAGGGTACGTAGACAACACTCTCCCCTCTCGTTGCTATGCATCACCATGATCTTGCGTGTGCGTAGGAATTTTTTTGAAATTACTACGTTCCCCAACAAAAACAACTTAATTTGTAATATAGCTAACATTGCTCATTTGCCATGGTCAGAAAATCATCTTTCTGATGTGTGGAAAGAAGCATATACAATAGCCATGGCAAAAAACATGTTAAGTTGCCATGGTTAATGAGTAAATTTTGCCATGGATAAACAAATAATTCTTCTTTTAACAAATGTCGTGTATGAAAAGGAAATCTAAAAGTTGCCATGGCAAAACAACTTAAGTTTTGATATGTCTAACATTGTTCATTTCCATGGTCAGAAGGTTCTCCCCACCTAGGACCCGTTCCAGTGGTGCTTCTAACATCGTCGGTGGGCGTTTGGAGTTGTATCAACAGCAGATTTGTCTTTGGTGAATTTGCTCGGATCTGGTCGTCGTTCGTCTATGTTCTTGTGTCTTCAGGTTGGATTCTTCTAATCTATGCTGCTCTTCATCAGCGGCGGTTGCTATTTGTTGTGCTGGTCCTATTGGGCCTTAGCACGATGACTTCCTGACTGTCTAATACAACAAGTTTTGCCCGGCTCCGGAGAGGGAGGGGTGATGACAGCGGCACGCCTTTGGCTAGTGCTTGTAGTCGTCGTTAGGTGGTCTATAGATCTGGATGTAATTTTTATTATTTTTAGTGTTCTTTGTACTACCATGATTGAAGATGATTAGATCGGAAGTTTTCCCGCAAAAACAAGGATATGTGGGAAAAAAACACATAAACTTGCCATGGAAAAGAACATGTTAAGTTGCCATGGTTAAAAAGAGTAAATTTGCCATGTACAAATTCAAACAAATAATTCATCTTTTAACAAATGTTGTGTATGGAAAAGAAATCTAAAAGTCGCCATGGCAAAAGAACTTAAGTTGTAATATCTGACATGGTTAGAAATCATCTTTCTAACGTGTGGGAAAAAACATATACACTTCCCATGGCAAACAACATGTTAAGTTGCCATGGCAAGTGTTAATTGGCTTGTGAAAAAAAAACTCCAGAGTTGCCATGGTAAAAGGCCGATTTGATCTTTCTCGCAAAAAACGAAAACACTAACGCCCACACGTGTGGGCGTTAGCCAACTCGCCCACACACCTTCATCGCCGTCCAGCGCCTTTTGCACGAATCTTGGCATAAAAAGGATTTTTTTTCTGTGCCACGTAGGACAACTCGTGTGTGTGGCGTGTGAGGGAGTTCGCCCGCACGCCGATTTTCTCTCCAGGGTCAACAGTTCGCCAGTCGGGGCGTGCGATGGAACTCCTGTCGCGCCCGCACACCGCGCACCACTTCTGTTCCCCATCTCCCACGACTGCTCGTTCTCGCATTCTCCCACACCCAAGCAGTCATTTGCCATGTCTTTTGAGGGGGTACATGGCAACTGCCCTATTTGTGATTGTAAACAGATGGCAACTCTCTTTCACCCGAACATGTTATTGTTGCCACATCTGTTTTGTAGCACTACATGGCAACTGTCTAGTGTTAGTAGGTGGCAACTCCTAAAGATACCACCATCGCCCACATGCCCGTCTCCTCTCCCACAACCAAAAGCTATCAGTTGTCATGTGTTTTTGCAGGGTACATGTCAACTGCCTCTAGCGTGCTTGTAAGCAGATGGCAACTCTCTCTTTACCCGAAACATGTTTTTGCCATGTTTTTTTAGTGCTACATGGCAACTGTCTAGTGTTAGTAGGTGGCAACTCCTAAAGTTTTCAAATCATGGCAACTGTAGTAGACCAGACCATACATGGCAACAGCTGCAGTTGCCCAAAAATGGCATCCGGCACTTGACCTGAGATGGCAACTGCAGTTGAGCAACCATGGCAACTGCAGTTGTCCGACATGGCCACTGCAGTTGTCCGACATGGCAACTGCAGTTCAGCGACATGGCAACTGGAGTTACACGTACATGGAAGAGGGTCCGGACCATAGCAATCGCGGCGGGACGCGTGGTTACTGCGACGCGGGGCGTGTGGCTCGCAGGCGGGGAGGGGCGACGGCCGAGACGGGTCGTGCGGGCCGCGTGGTCGCTCGCCCGGACGAGCTCATGCGGGCGATCGCGCCGCACACCGAACGTGTGGGCTGTGACTTTGCGCGCCCGGACGCGGTCGTGCGGGCGGGTTCCTAACCATGCCACACGAGGCGTGCGGCACAACCACCCGATACACCACACGTGTGGCAGTTATCGGCACCCAAAAAAAGGCCGATTTGATCCTGGTCGAATCCCTAGGTACGCCACGTGCAACAAGCAATCCAATACAGTTGATGTAAAAAAACAATCCAATACGGACCATGAGTTCTGATTCTATCCCGCCGGATATATCTATATCTATATCTATACCCCTACTAATAAAGCAAAGTGTGTTTCGCCAGCTTTTTTATCCGTTCATCATCGAAAATAATTTTTTTTATCTGATATGGTATTGAATTCTTATGCATTCGTCTACTAGAAAAAAGGGTTTGTCCAGAATTTCATAAATGGGCCGCACGTTTTGGCTGAGGCGAAGCCAGCCTACTTATTTTTCTGCCCATGCAGCTAGGAAAGTTCAATTTTCCGCATGAGGCGACAAATAATCTGAGATTCGCACCGGAAGATTGTTATGCAGTGTCTTGGTGACGGATGCGTGATGATGGACGCACGTAGGGTGGTGCCATTGTATGGCACCATGGTGGCGGTGACGGCAGGCCTTGTAAGATGGATATGTCAGTACCTGCTCTAAAGATGGATCGGTGGAAGACGGTGAAGGGAGCAGAAATAAAGATCAAGGGATTATCTGAACTACCAACTTTCTTCAGGGTAATAAAATGGAATTTTTCTTTCTTTTTTCAACCAAGTAGTTCATTATTTGTAACTTACCTACTATTTTCTTCTTAATCAACATTTTTTTTCGAATCAACACTTTTGATCTATATTGAACAGCAGCAAGGGAACCTACAAGGTTTTTTTCTTTTGTTTCCCTGAGAAGCTACAACTAATTTTTCAGGGGATGTGCCTCAATTCAGACGCATTCTTAAGTCTCTTTCTCAAGCATCAACTATATCCCCTTTTTCTGTAGTAGGGGTTTATTTTTCCCAACGCACTTGCCTACTAGGTTTATTTCACCCCTGAGCAACTACTACCGTTTTGGTTTCAAGGTTCTGAGCAACTACTTTTTTGTGTGCAGAGGCCAGGTGCAAGGCAGTAAACAACCTAAAACAACATAAAAAAGAGATCGGCAGCTTTAGCAACATAATCAGGTTCATTAGGGGGCAAGAAGGGCGGAAAGATCCAAGGTGTCTAAGCATGTTGCATACACATGGGTACATTGAGAGTTCCAACTAGAACATAGGGTTTGTGAATATGTCGACAGGAACAACCAGAACCTGGGGCCTTTTACTTTACCTGATCTTGCCAATTTCCTTTTTGTTGCCTGATCGATGACAGAAAGATTATACAGTTTTGTATGCGACAAAAAGTTGCACCCCCAAGTTTTGGTTTGATCTGCTTGAATTTTTCCTTTTGGTTTGATCTGCTTGAATTTTTCACCTCCATTCAAAATCACAAATGCGCCACACATGAGCTTTCCCCTCTAACCCATGACGTTCAGCGGCGGCTGGAGAAAGAGGTGGAGGAACGGGGAAGGAAGGAGATGCATGTGTTTTTTGGGTGGCTTTCATGCGAGGAAGCAGATGTATAGGGACACTATGAACAAGTTTTTTTTGGGTGTGATGTGGTAACACCTGCGGAAAGGTAAACTCCCTTTTTTGGGGCTGGTGGTCGGGGGGTCCAGACTAGGCAAAACCCCTCAAAAAGTGAAAAAGGATAAAAACAACTTTCTTATCGTTAAGTAGTAAACCATAGTTCTCATCCTATGTAACCATATCGATCATCGTTCAGAGCTCCCAACTACGAAGCTCTTTTTCTAGAGTGAGTCAATAATTTGTGGATCCATGGTTTGGATGAAGCTATGTACCCGGGTAGAGATGATTTGTCTCAAACAGGGCCGATCCCCTGAGATTTCGGGGGCTCGGGGTGAAACGACAACCTGGGGCCTCTAAATATGAACATCAAAATAGTAATTTTCAATTTTGAAAAGATTCTCTTGGAATAAACTTAGTGCAAGTTTTCAGTTTTTTTTGGCTTGTACAACATTATATCAAAATAATATGTATTAGTAGGAATCACCAATGTTTTCTATAAGAAAATTGTTTGGACATTATCCTTCATTGATCTGTAAATCCATCTGCACTCGTTGACAATACTATTAACTTATTTTCTTACTTTATTACGGTCCTAATTAACCAATAAGATTAACCATCTACACTAAGTTCTAATTTTATAGCGTGATGGGCAATGTCTTCACATCTCGTTGATGACTTCTGAAAAATAAATTCAAAGCAATTTCACATTGCATGAACACACCGCCACTGTCTTTCATTAGGCAATTTAATTCAACCAAAAGGCAGAAAGCAAAATATACTATGAAAATTTGCTTAAGAGTTTTATATACCTGGATGCAGCACATGTAGTACTTGCCCCCCTACGACCATACTAAACTTTCAAGCCATCCACTGATCCATGAACTTTTTTGTCAGGCTCGGAGGATTGAAGGTGATGCACAAGGTGACCATTGCTTTCACCATGTCCATCTGAGGTCCAAGCTACCATCACACCCCAGCCATGTGCAACCAGGAACCACCTTCTGGCCGAGTAGTTGATGAGCGGGACGAGATTGTTGGAGACGTACAGCGCGGTGTATTGTCCCGACCCACCGACGGGGGTGTTGTAGTCGCCGCAGCAACAACACAATACCTGACTACAACCAGCACGCATCTGGCACAACTCCGAGAACACAACAGCAGCAAATGGAAAATTTGGGCGATCCTGCAATCAATCCCCGCGGTCACAGGCAGAGATCACAGCGTGATTTAGGATATGCCTTAGGCCTCAGTGGAGATCGTGGGATCAAAAGCCGTCGTCCATGATGTGCGCTTTTGGCCAGGCCTAATAGATAAGACAGAGCACATCCGAGGCCCTCGGTATTGGGGGCCCGGGGTGGCCACCTCAACCCCCCCCCCCCCCCCCCCCCCCCCCCCCGCCGGGCCTGGTCTCAAAGATGTTCTGCTCTACATAAACTCACAAACAACCCTTTCCTTTTTTTCTTGACTTAAAAAGGTCATCAATCCTTTCTTTTCATCATTTATCAAGAATTTGGAATAGATCCATGGGGATGACAGAAGTTGTTGTTGAGAAATATGAAATTGGAAAGGAAGTCAAACTCCCTATGGAACTTATGATCGGTTGTACATGTACTTTAGTGATACGAAAACTCGTTGTTCACTTAGTGTATGGTGAATAATAAGATTATGTAGGAGAAATGGCCGAGTGGTTCAAGCTGTAGCATTGGAACTGTTACGTAGGCTTTTGTTTACCAAGGGTTCGAATCCCTCTCTTTTCGTTTCTGTTAATTCACTAACGTTTACCGAACACAATTTTCTAGCGGTGGGGGCTGAGCTGAGCCAGCTGGGCTTCCCAGGTAAGCGACCCAGGTACCCTCTCTCTGCCTATTTCCATTTTCTTTCTGTTTTTCTATTTTTCTTTATCTATTTGGTTTTAAAATAAAAACTTAAACATTTCGTAAAATCCTGGAAATAATTATGGGTGCATTCTAAATTATTCCAGTAACCCTTAACAATTTCCAGCATTTTTGGAGCATTTAAATTGCTCCAATTCAAATATGTTTGAATTAATTCAATGCCCATTTCTATCCAAGAAAATGGTCAATCATTTATGGTTAGGGTTTTCACCTTGTGCCATAAATTATGAACATTTTGAAGGGCATTTTGGGTTCATTGAAAAAGATTTTATTTGAACCTATTGATTTAATTTGGTGCTAGGGTTTGGATCAATCCCCATTTCAAATTCAATTTGAATTTAAACATGATGCAACAAGAAAGGCTAGCCTAGGTTATTACCAGAACTAGGGATGTGACACAGCCACTATCTTTCATTAGGCAGAAAGCAAAATATACTATGAAAATTTTCTTAAGAGTTTTATATACCTGGATGCAGCACATGTAGTACCTGCCCCCCTACGGCCATACTGAACTCTCAAGCCATCCACTGATCCACGAAATTTTTTGTCAGGCTCGAAGGATTGAAGGCGATGCACAAGGCGACCATCGCTTTCACCATGTCCATATGAGGTCTAAGCTATCATCACACCCCCAGCCATGCGCAACAAGGAACCACCTTCTGACTGAGTAGTTGATGAGCGGGACGAGATTGTCAGAGACCTACAGCACGGTGTATTGTTCTGACCCGCCAGAGGGAGCGTTGGAGTCGCCGCAGCAACAACACAATATCTGACTACAACTAGCACACATCTAGCACAACACCGAGAACATAGCAGTAGCGAATGGAGAATTTGGGCGATCCTGCAATCAATCCCTGTGGTCACAGGCGGAGATCATGGTGTGAGTTAGGATATGCCTTAGGCCTCAATGAAGATCATGGGATCAAAAGCCGCCGTCCATGATGTGCGATGTTGTCCAGGCCTAATAGAGAAGATAGAGCACATCTGAGGGCCCTCGGTATTGGGGCCCGGGGTGGCCGCCCCCCCCCCCCCCCCCCCCCCCCCCTCCCCCCCTCAAGGCCGGGCCTGGTCTCAAAGATGTTCCGATCATCCAAGAATCTGAAACTTCATCTCCTTTCTTTTCATCTTTTATCAAGAATTTTGAATAGATCTGTGGGGATGATAGAAGTTGTTGCTGAGAAATATGAAATTGGAAAGGAAGTCAAACTCCCTACGGAACCTGTGATAGGTTGATGCGGAGCATCCTACGATCATCCCCATGGACCTACCATCGTCTCATCAAGAGCCAAGAGGACCTATGACACGAGCACGAGCTAGAGCTCTCGAGAACGAGGTGACTTCCTTCCTTAGTGATATCACATATGATCCACTCGAGACATGGCTACTACCTAAGTCTGATATGCTATTCATGATTAGGTGTCAAGAGGAACCCCCCGAGGATGCACGTGAAGACGGACAAGCCGCCAAGTCCATGGATGAAGAGAACCAACGGAAACGGGCAAGTTCACCTTCCAGGCCCCGGACATCCGGCCCCTGGAGCAACCACCGCAGCAGCAGCCCAGACGCCCAAGTCTACAGGGCCCGAACATCCGGCGTCCAGCCCGGACATCCGGCCCCAGCCCGGAAATCCGGCCAGAAGCCCGGACATCCGGCGCCACGCTACAGGACATCCAGAAGCTGAGCCCTCCAGCCCGGACATCCGGCCCCTCGGGAAGGCTCGGACATCCGGCCCCCCCTGTCTGCGCACAGTAAGGGGCCGAGGCTCGTGTACCCCTTCGACCCTCTAGACTATATATACTCCTTCTCCCCCATCTTTCTAGGGTTAGCATTGGTTTAGCTCATATGTGAGATAGAGCATTGCTCATCCATTACGAATCTACTCTACGAGAGAGACCGCGGCCCCTCTTCGGAGAAGATCCACCTTGGATTCAAGACCTCCTCGCGGAGAAGACCCCCATCAAGACCTCCTCACGGAGAAGAACCGGTTACCCTTTTGTATCGTCCTTTGTTGACTTTGAATCTTGTATCTTACCTTTGTGTTCATCGATCTAGCGCATGTGTGATCTATTCTTGTTGGTTGAGTGATTTCTCTCGTGTTCCCCTCGTGTTTCCCCTCGTGTTCATCACGCTCTTCGTAGGGATCCGCTCCTTTCGTGAAAGATCGGCCACCTAGGGTTCCGCCCTACATCATAGGTTGTACCTGTACTTTAGTGATACGAAAACTCGCTATTCACTCAGTTTATGTTCAATAATAAGATTATGTAGAAGAGATGGCCGAGTGGTTCAACCCATAGCACTGGAACTGCTATGTAGGCTTTTGTTTACCGAGGGTTCAAATCCCTCTATTTTCATTTCTGTTAATTCACCAACATTACCGACCACAGTTTTATAGTAATAGGAAAATCCATCAGACTTTCTAAATCGTGAGGGTTCGGACGTACATGACTCTTTACATAAAATGGCCGGCAATAATGCAGGCTTTACAGCAAGCGGTTATTGTGAGGCAGCGTCCAACGTATCTTTTGCATACAAAATTATCCCGTGGATGTGGTTTCTCGAGCCCGAGCCTTTTCCTGATTTCCTGAATTGGAGCAATGGTTGGTGGAAGCTGGAGCCAGTACACGTCCCGTGTATTGTCGGCAGGCCATTCCCAATGAAGGTGCTCAACGAGCTTGGCCTCGGCCTCATTGTTCATAAAGTTGTACCTAAACACGTCCAGGAACGGGTAGTTGCTATTGAAGATGAAGTAGGCGCACCCGCCGTCCAGGCCTAGTTGCGCGGCATCCACAGCAAAGCTAGCACGGGAGGCAAGGAAGAGCACGCCGTCGCCCAAGCTCCGGCCATCCCTCGTCAACCATTGCATCTTGTCTTCGTCCCACGCATGGACAACCAGAGACAACATGGGTGTTTCTCTTGTGTGGCTAACGTGCAATAGGACTGTGACCAACAACAGCTCACCCTGGAACTCTAAGGCGTAGCATGTCCTCCTCTGGTACCCGCCGCCTTTGTCGATCCATGGCATCGGCTCGAGCCTTCTGGTGGCACCGTCGTCTTCCAGCGTGAGGATGCACCAGTGCAAACCTAGGCACACCAAGATCTTGCTGTTGTGATACAGCGCAGTGATTCCACTTCCACTGTAGTTCGTGATATTTGGCAAATAATCGAGCTTCGTTTTCATCAGAGTCCACGCTGTGTCGCCTGGACGTAGGACGGCCGCCCAAAAAACGAGCTTGCCGGTTGAACAGCTAGAAAAAATATTGTAGAGAAAGACGGTACCGTCGCAGCAGGTGTTGCCACGAGGATTCTCCATCCGCCGCCGCTCATCTTGGTATGACGGCAGCGGGGTGAAGGCTCCGGTGAAAGGGTGGAGGCCCGCTCCTGTATCCGTGGTCAAGAGCCAGGCGGCCGTGCCATCTGTGTTGGTCAGCCAGTTCCTCGGGGATGATTCTCCCGGCGGCCGCACGAGAAAGATCCCCTCGTAACTGTACTTCGACCGTGGCGCCCTCTCAGGGGAGAAGTTGACGGCGGACTGCAGAATGAGGCGGCCCTCGCAGGCCGTGGGCGTGCCCTTGCAGGGCGTGCGCGTCAGAAGCCACGGCAGGAACGAGCGACGGGCGCACGGCGGCTTCGGCAGCGCGTCGCGCCATGCCGTGCAGACGGCGTGGAAGCGCGTGAAGTCAGCGGCGTTGTGCAGGCGGCCGGAGACATCACCCAGCAGGTCAGGCGGGAGGTCGGCCCACGGCGCTACGCTTCTGGCAGCGGCCCGAGCGATGCGACTGAGGCGGCGTCGGCGTCGGCCACGTCGAGACATACCTTCGATTGATCTAGCTAGGGTTTCCTGCTCGATGCTTGTATGCACGCGGCGGTTGCTGGAACCGATTACTAGTGTTGGTGTCCGGCCGTATAGCATCAGAACTCAGGGACCGTAAAAAAAATCGGAAAAACTAACGCCCACACGTGTGGGCATTTGCACACCGCCCACACGCCTCCATCATCACTCATTTTGCCACGTATGAATAGATGATATCAGCAGAAATCTTTTTGGTTTTCGGTTTAAAAATGTTTTATCTCCTAATTTAAAAAGTGAATTAAAAATCCGTTTTCACCATTAAATCCGTCTTGACGAGATCTTCAAAACTAGACCCCATGTTGATATGTTTCAACGAAAAAAAATTGCCCAAAAGTTGCCATGATGTTTACACTGTGGTTGCCATAGTGCTTAAACTAAAGTTGCCATGTGGCAATTTTAGTTTGTAGATCATGGCAATTTTAGTTTTTGATGATGGCAATTCCAGTACTTTGAGAATGAAAATATTTTTTTGTATGAACCATGGCAATTTTAAGTGCACGTATCATGGCAATTTTAGTTTATGGTGCATGGTAAGTCTAGTTTCTTAATTCCCCATTTTATAATATGTCAAAATTACTTTTAAATATAGAAGAAAATAGCTGAAACATATCATGGCAATTTTAGTGTAAACATCATGGCAATTCATGTGCAATAGACATGGCAACTTTTAACCCAAAAAAATTTGTCGAAATATATTGATATGAGATCTAGTTTCGAAGATCTCGTCGCGAGGGATTTAATGGTGAAAACGGATCTTCAATCGGATTTTTCATTTAAGGGATAAAACGTTTTAAAAACTGAAAATCCAAAAAGGTTTCCACATGCATCCATGCGGTGACATGGCGTAGTCTGTGTGTTATAGTGCGTGTGGGCAGGTTTAGCTCCCACCACACGTGTGGGCGTTAGCGTTGTCCAAAAAAAATAACATACATGGGTCCGTATTGGCTGCCGTGTTGCATGTGGCGTACGTATCCAAAACAGCGCCGCTCCCAGCAGCATGGCGCCGATGTTGTGGGCGGTGGGCCGACCTCCCTCTAGACCTGCTCGTAGGCATCTCTGGCCGCCTGCACGACTCCGTCGATTTCACGTGTTTCCACGCTGTCTGCACGGCGTGGTGTGATGCGCTGCCAACGTCCCGCCGCAGTCCTAAGTTCCTGCCATGGCTCCTCGTGCCCTCATTGTACAACGGGCACATCCTGCACTCCTCCGTCAACCTTTTCCCTAAGAGGACCAATCAGCGACTGAGCTACAACCGCCGTGTTGGCCTAATAAGCCATGGCGACTGTGTCCAGTGTGTGTGCGCGTGCGTGGAACGGGCGTATCGGGTGCAGTCCGGGCCACGTCGGGCCCATGGCGTGTGTGTAGCACGGGGCTATCCGTGTGGGTGTACACCGTGCGTTGGGTGTAGGCCCAGGTTGTTGGTGAACTGCACGGGGTGATCGTGGCCGTTTCTGTTGGAGCTCGCTGTGAGCCACGCGCATCGGAGCACGTCGTGGGCGCGGCCAGAGCGAGCGGAACGGGGTGCTAGCTCTGGGTATAAAACCTATGCGGTGACTGTTGTAACAGCTGTGGTGACATAGTTTGTGGTTAGGGGAGTAAATTGGCCATCAGGGCGGCGGGTGTTCGTTCGCCGGAAAAAAAACACCATCGTGTCCTGTGTCTTCTCCTTCCTCCTGTCTTCTTCCTTTGTACGAGTCTAGCGGTGTACATGCAACTGGCCCAACAACCCCCTCCCTACCCTAGTTGTTGTTGCTTTGTGCACATGTAGTTGTAGTGGGGTTACAACGCTTATAGTTGCATGTCTAGTGTTGCATATGCAACTTGACTCAACAAGCTCCTCCCCGACTGAGTTGCAGTCGCTTTGTGTCTCATGCAGTTGCAGCCGAGGTACAACGCTTGCAATTGGATGTCTAGTAGTGGACATACAACTGGCTCGACAATCCCTGTCCCGACCTCAGTCACAGTCTCTATGTACCGAGAGCAATTGCAATCGGGTTACAATGTTTGCAGTTGCATGTCTAGTGTTGTACATGCAACTAGTCTAACAACCCCATCCTGACCCAAGTTGCACTCACTTTGTAATCGGTGCAATTGTAGTTAGCTTATAATGCTTGCAGTTGCATGTCTATTGGTGGTTATGCAACTAGCCCGACAACCCCCCCCCCCCCTCCCGACCCCAGTTGCAGTCACCTTGTGCACATGCAGTTGCGGTTGAGTTGCAATGCTTGTCGCTACATGTCTAGTGGTGGACATGCAATTGGCCTTGGCAATTCTATACACGAGTTGCAATCACTTTGTGCTTGTGTAGTTGCAGTCGGGTTATAATGCTTGAAGTTGCATGTGTAGTGATGATCATGCAACTGGCCCAACTACCCCCTCCTAGCCCAAGTTGTAGTCAATTTATGATCATACAGTTGCAATCGACTTATAATTCTAGAAGTAGCATGTCTAGTGATAGACATGCAACTGACACACTTTTGAGGGGGTAATCGGGTGATATAAAATAAAACAATGAAATTGCGGACTTGCATCCCTCGTACATGCCAAGCGATGGACATGTAAATGGCCGACAACCCCTGCCAACTCAGTTGTGCAATTGCAATAGAGTTGCAACACATGCAGTTACAATTTTAGTGGTGGAAATGCAACTGGCTCACAACCCCCTCTCGACACGAGTTGCAATCATGTTAGGGGGCTTACAGTTGTAGGCGGGTTACAATCCATTGCAGTCGGCTGACAATTCCCTACCAGCCCAGTTGCAGTTGGGTTGGGGGCCATGTAGTTGCATGTCTAGTAGTGGAGATGCAAATGGTTGATAACCCCCCTACCAACCCATTTGCAGCTGCATTGAGAGCCATGCGTGTAGTCAAGCTGCAACATTTGCAATTGCACTCTAGTAGTGGACATGCAACTGGCCGGCACATAATTTTAGGAAGTACGAGAATGTTGTGTTGTGGCTCATGCGGTTGCACGCGTTTCATAACTTTGAGAGTCTCAATTTTTATAAAAAATAGTTTGGCCAGAAATTTACAACTAGTAAATTTGATACACGCGTTTTTCGCTGGTTTGGGCCGAAACTGGCGCCGGTGGACCCAGGCCGAACCCGGCGCGCTGGGAGGCGCCCGGGCGAGCGATTTTGGAGCGAAAGAGCCGCGGGCCCGCCGAGTCAGCGACACTCGCCTCATCGTCCTCACAACGCCTCGGTTTCCCGCGGGGAATCAATGGCAAGGCTGCCGCCGGTCAGCCTTGCCATTGTTTCCTCACGGGCGGCGCTTCACGGGCGGCGCGGCGACGCCTCTGAAGGAAATATGCCCTAGAGGCAATAATAAAGTTATTATTTATTTCTTTATTTCATGATAAATGTTTATTATTCATGCTAGAATTGTATTAACCGGAAACATAATACTTGTGTGAATACATAGACAAACAAAGTGTCACTAGTATGCCTCTACTTGACTAGCTCGTTAATCAAAGATGGTTATGTTTCCTAGCCATAGACATGAGTTGTCATTTGATTAACGGGATCACATTATTAGGAGAATGATGTGATTGACTTGACCCATTCCGTTAGCTTAGCACTTGATCGTTTAGTATGTTGCTATTGCTTTCTTCATGACTTATACATGTTCCTATGACTATGAGATTATGCAACTCCCGTTTACCGGAGGAACACTTTGTGTGCTACCAAACGTCACAACGTAAATGGGTGATTATAAAGGTGCTCTACAGGTGTCTCCGAAGGTACTTGTTGGGTTGGCGTATTTCGAGATTAGGATTTGTCACTCCGATTGTCGGAGAGGTATCTCTGGGCCCTCTCGGTAATGCACATCACTTAAGCCTTGCAAGCATTGCAACTAAAGAGTTTGTTGCAAGATGATGTATTACGGAACGAGTAAAGAGACTTGCTGGTAACGAGATTGAACTAGGTATTGAGATACCGACGATCGAATCTCGGGCAAGTAACATACCGATGACAAAGGGAACAACGTATGTTGTTATGCAATCTGACCGATAAAGATCTTCGTAGAATATGTGGGAGACAATATGAGCATCCAGGTTCCGCTATTGGTTATTGACCGGAGACGTGTCTCGGTCATGTCTACATAGTTCTCGAACCCGTAGGGTCCGCACGCTTAACGTTACGATGACAGTTATATTATGAGTTTATATGTTTTGATGTACCGAAGGTTGTTCGGAGTCCCAAATATGATCACGGACATGAAGAGGAGTCTCGAAATGGTCGAGACATAAAGATTGATATATTGGACGACTATATTCGGACACCGGAAATGTTCCGGGTGATTTCGGAGAAAACCGGAGTGCCGGAGGGTTACCGGAACCCCCCCCAGGAGAAGTAATGGGCCTTATGGGCCTTAGTGGAGAGAGAGAGGGGCAGCCAGGAGGGGCCGCACGCCCCCTCCCCCTCTTGTCCGAATTGGACTAGGAGAGGGGGGTGGCGCCCCCCTTTCCTTCTCCCTCTCCCCCTTCCTTTCCCCCTCCTAGTAGGAGTAGGAAAGAGGGGAGTCCTACTCCTACTAGGAGGAGGACTCCTCCTCCTGGCGCGCCAACAAGGGCCGGCCGGCCTCCCCCTTGCTCCTTTATATACGGGGGCAGGGGGCACCCCATAGACACAACAATTGATCTATTGATCTCTTAGCCGTGTGCGGTGCCCCCCTCCACCATATTACACCTCGATAATATCATAGCGGTGCTTAGGCGAAGCCCTGCGTCGGTAGAACATCATCATCGTCACCACGCCGTCGTGCTGACGAAACTCTCCCTCAACACTCGGCTGGATCGGAGTTTGAGGGACGTCATCGAGCTGAACGTGTGCTGAACTCGGAGGTGCCGTGCGTTCGGTACTTGATCGGTCGGATCGTGAAGACGTACGACTACATCAACCGCGTTGTGTTAACACTTCCGCTTTCGGTCTACGAGGGTACGTGGACAACACTCTCCCATCTCGTTGCTATGCATCACCATGATCTTGCGTGTGCGTAGGAATTTTTTTGAAATTACTACGTTCCCCAACAGTGGCATCCGAGCCTGGTTTTATGCGTTGATGTTATGCACGAGTAGAACACAAGTGAGTTGTGGGCGATATAAGTCATACTGCTTACCAGCATGTCATACTTTGGTTCGGCGGTATTGTGAGATGAAGCGGCCCGGACCAACATTACGCGTACGCTTACGCGAGACTGGTTTCACCGTTGCGAGAACTCGTTGCTTAAAGGTGACCGGCGAGTGTCTATCTCTCTCACTTTAGTTAAACCGAGTGTGGCTACGCCCGGTCCTTGCGAAGGTTAAAACAGCACCAACTTGACAAACTATCGTTGTGGTTTTGATGCGTAGGTAAGAACGGTTCTTGCTAAGCCCGTAGCAGCCACGTAAAACTTGCAACAACAAAGTAGAGGACGTCTAACTTGTTTTTGCAGGGCATGTTGTGATGTGATATGGTCAAGACATGATACTGAATTTTATTGTATGAGATGATCATGTTTTGTAACCGAGTTATCGGCAACTGGCAGGAGCCATATGGTTGTCGCTTTATTGTATGCAATGCAATCGCCATGTAATTGTTTTACTTTATCACTAAGCGGTAGCGATAGTCGTAGAAGCAATAGTTGGCGAGACGACAACGATGCTACGATGGAGATCAAGGTGTCATGCCGATGACGATGGTGCTCATGACGGTGCTTCGGAGATGGAGATCACAAGCACAAGATGATGATGGCCATATCATATCACTTATATTGATTGCATGTGATGTTTATCTTTTATGCATCTTATCTTGCTTTGATTGACGGTAGCATTATAAGATGATCCTTCACTAAATTATCAAAGTATAAGTGTTCTCCCTGAGTATGCACCGTTGCGAAAGTTCTTCGTGCTGAGACACCACGTGATGATCGGGTGTGATAGGCTCTACGTTCAAATACAACGGGTGCAAAACAGTTGCACACGCGGAATACTCAGGTTAAACTTGACGAGCCTAGCATATAACAGATATGGCCTCGGAACACGGAGACCGAAAGGTCGAGCGTGAATCATATAGTAGATATGATCAACATAGTGATGTTCACCGTTGAAACTACTCCATCTCACGTGATGATCGGACATGGTTTAGTTGATATGGATCACGTGATCACTTAGAGGATTAGAGGCATGTCTATCTATGTGGGAGTTCTTAAGTAATATGATTAATTGAACTTGAATTTATCATGAACTTAGTACCTTATAGTATTTTGCTTGTCTATGTTAATTGTAGATAGATGGCCCGTGCTGTTGTTCCGTTGAATTTTAATGCGTTCCTTGAGAAAGCAAAGTTGAAAGATGATGGTAGCAATTACACGGACTGGGTCCATAACTTGAGGATTATCCTCATTGCTGCACAGAAGAATTACGTCCTGGAAGCACCGCTGGGTGTCAGGCCTGCTGCAGGAGCAACACCAGATGTTATGAACGTCTGGCAGAGCAAAGCTGATGACTACTCGATAGTTCAGTGTGCCATGCTTTACGGCTTAGAACCGGGTCTTCAACGACGTTTTGAATGTCATGGAGCATATGAGATGTTCCAGGAGTTGAAGTTAATATTTCAAGAAAATGCCCGGATTGAGAGATATGAAGTCTCCAATAAGTTCTACAGCTGCAAGATGGAAGAGAATAGTTCTGTCAGTGAGCATATACTCAAAATTTCTGGGTATAACAATCACTTGATTCAACTAGGAGTTAATCTTCCGGATGATAGCGTCATTGACAGAATTCTTCAATCACTGCCACCAAGCTACAAGAGCTTTGTGATGAACTATAATATGCAAGGGATGGATAAGACGATTCCCGAGCTCTTCGCAATGCTAAAGGCTGCGGAGGTAGAAATCAAAAAGGAGCATCAAGTGTTGATGGTCAATAAGACCACTAGTTTCAAGAAAAAGGGTAAAGGGAAGAAGAAGAGGAACTTCAGGAAGAACAGCAAACAAGTTGCTGCTCAGGAGAAGAAACCCAAGTCTGGACCTAAGCCTGAGACTGAGTGCTTCTACTGCAAGCAGACTGGTCACTGGAAGCGGAACTGCCCCAAGTATTTGGCGGATAAGAAGGATGGCAAGGTGAACAAAGGTATATGTGATATACATGTTATTGATGTGTACCTTACTAATGCTCGCAGTAGCACATGGGTATTTGATACTGGTTCTGTTGCTAATATTTGCAACTCGAAACAGGGGCTACGGATTAAGCGAAGATTGGCTAAGGACGAGGTGACGATGCGCGTCGGAAATGGTTCCAAAGTCGATGTGATCGCGGTCGGCACGCTACCTCTACATCTACCTTCGGGATTAGTTTTAGACCTAAATAATTGTTATTTGGTGCCAGCGTTAAGCATGAACATTATATCTGGATCTTGTTTGATGCGAGACGGTTATTCATTTAAATCAGAGAATAATGTTTGTTCTATTTATATGAATAAGATCTTTTATGATCATGCACCCTTGAAGAGTGGTCTATTTTTGTTGAATCTCGATAGTAGTGATACACATATTCATAATATTGAAGCCAAAAGATGCAGAGTTGGTAATGATAGTGCAACTTATTTGTGGCACTGCCGTTTAGGTCATATCGGTGTAAAGCGCATGAAGAAACTCCATACTGATGGACTTTTGGAACCACTTGATTATGAATCACTTGGTACTTGCGAACCGTGCCTCATGGGCAAGATGACCAAAACACCGTTCTCCGGTACTATGGAGAGAGCAACAGATTTGTTGGAAATCATACATACAGATGTATGTGGTCCGATGAATATTGAGGCTCATGGCGGATATCGTTATTTTCTCACCTTTACAGATGATTTGAGCAGATATGGGTATATCTACTTAACGAAACATAAGTCTGAAACATTTGAAAGGTTCAAAGAATTTCAGAGTGAAGTGGAAAATCATCGTAACAAGAAAATAAAGTTTCTACGATCAGATCATGGAGGAGAATATTTGAGTTACGAGTTTGGTCTACATTTAAAACAATGCGGAATAGTTTCGCAACTCACGCCACCCGGAACACCACAACGTAATGGTGTGTCCGAACGTCGTAATCGTACTTTACTAGATATAGTGCGATCTATGATGTCTCTTACTGATTTACCGCTATCGTTTTGGGGTTATGCTTTAGAGACGGCTGCATTCACGTTAAATAGGGCACCATCAAAATCCGTTGAGACGACGCCTTATGAACTGTGGTTTGGCAAGAAACCAAAGTTGTCGTTTCTTAAAGTTTGGGGCTGCGATGCTTATGTGAAAAAACTTCAAACTGATAAGCTCGAACCCAAATCGGAGAAATGTGTCTTCATAGGATACCCAAAGGAGACTATTGGGTACACCTTCTATCACAGATCCGAAGGCAAAACTTTTGTTGCTAAATTCGAAAATTTTCTGGAGAAGGAGTTTCTCTCGAAAGAAGTGAGTGGGAGGAAAGTAGAACTTGATGAGGTAACTGTACCTGCTCCCTTATTGGAAAGTAGTTCATCACAGAAACCAGTTTCTGCGACACCTACGCCAATTAGTGAGGAAGTTAATGATGATGATCATGAAACTTCAGATCAAGTTATTACTAAACCTCGTAGATCAACCAGAGTAAGATCCGCACCAGAGTGGTACGGTAATCCTATTCTGGAGGTTATGTTACTAGACCATGACGAACCTACAAACTATGAAGAAGCGATGGTGAGCCCAGATTCCGCAAAATGGCTTGAGGCCATGAAATCCGAGATGGGATCCATGTATGAGAACAAAGTATGGACTTTGGTTGACTTGCCCGATGATCGGCAAGCCATTGAAAATAAATGGATCTTCAAGAAGAAGACTGACGCTGACGGTAATGTTACTGTCTATAAAGCTCGACTTGTTGTGAAAGGTTTTCGACAAGTTCAAGGGATTGACTACGATGAGACCTTCTCACCCGTAGCGATGCTTAAGTCTGTCCGAATCATGTTACCAATTGCCGCATTTTATGATTATGAAATTTGGCAAATGGATGTCAAAACTGCATTCCTGAATGGATTTCTGGAAGAAGAGTTGTATATGATGCAACCAGAAGGTTTTGTCGATCCAAAGGAAGCTAACAAAGTATGCAAGCTCCAGCGATCCATTTATGGACTGGTGCAAGCCTCTCGGAGTTGGAATAAACGCTTTGATAGTGTGATCAAAACATTTGGTTTTGTATAGACTTTTGGAGAAGCCTGTATTTACAAGAAAGTGAGTGGGAGCTCTGTAGCATTTCTGATATTATATGTGGATAACATATTGCTGATTGGAAATGATATAGAATTTCTGTTGGAAATATGCCCTAGAGGCAATAATAAATTGGTTATTATTATATTTGCTTGTTCATGATAATCGTTTATTATCCATGCTAAAATTGTATTGATAGGAAACTCAGATACATGTGTGGATACATAGACAACACCATGTCCCTAGTAAGCCTCTAGTTGACTAGCTCGTTGATCAATAGATGGTTACGGTTTCCTGACCATGGACATTGGATGTCATTGATAACGGGATCACATCATTAGGAGAATGATGTGATGGACAAGACCCAATCCTAAGCCTAGCACAAGGTCTATGCGTAGTTTCTATGCACGAGTAGAACACAAAGTAGTTGTGGGCGTCGATTTTGTCAATTTACTTGCCGTTACTAGTCTTATCTTGATTCGGCGGCATCGTGGGATGAAGCGGCCCGGACCGACCTTACACGTACACTTACGTGAGACAGGTTCCACCGACTGACATGCACTAGTTGCATAAGGTGGCTAGCGGGTGTCTGTCTCTCCCACTTTAGTCGGATCGGATTCGATGAAAAGGGTCCTTATGAAGGGTAAATAGAAATTGGCATATCACGTTGTGGCTTTTGCGTAGGTAAGAAACGTTCTTGCTAGAATCCCATAGCAGCCACGTAAAACATGCAACAACAATTAGAGGATGTCTAACTTGTTTTTGCAGGGTATGCTATGTGATGTGATATGGCCAAAAGGATGTGATGAATGATATATGTGATGTATGAGATTGATCATGTTCTTGTAATAGGAATCACGACTTGCATGTCGATGAGTATGACAACCGGCAGGAGCCATAGGAGTTGTCTTAATTTATTGTATGACCTGCGTGTCAATGAAAAACGCCATGTAATTACTTTACTTTATTGCTAACCGTTAGCCATAGTAGTAGAAGTAATAGTTGGCGAGACAACTTCATGAAGACACGATGATGGAGATCATGATGATGGAGATCATGGTGTCATGCCGGTGACGAAGGTGATCATGCCGCGCCTCGAAGATGGAGATCAAAAGGCGCAAGATGATATTGGCCATATCATGTCACTTTATGATTTGCATGTGATGTTTGTCATGTTTACATCTTATTTGCTTAGAACGACGGTAGCATAAATAAGATGATCCCTCACTAAAATTTCAAGAGACGTGTTCCCCCTAACTGTGCACCGTTGCGAAGGTTCGTTGTTTCGAAGCACCACGTGATGATCGGGTGTGATAGATTCTAACGTTCGAGTAAAATGGGTGTTGACGAGCCTAGCATGTACAGACATGGCCTCGGAACACATGCGAAACACTTAGGTTGACTTGACGAGCCTAGCATGTACAGGCATGGCCTCGGAACACAAGAGATCGAAAGGTCGAACATGAGTCGTATAGTAGATGCGATCAACATAGAGATGTTCACCGATGATGACTAGTCCGTCTCACGTGATGATCGGACACGGCCTAGTTTGACTCGGATCATGTATCACTTAGATGACTAGAGGGATGTCTATCTGAGTGGGAGTTCATTAAATAATCAGATGAACTTAATTATCATGAACATAGTCAAAAGGTCTTTGCAAATTATGTCATAGATTACGCTTTAGTTCTACTGTTTAAGATATGTTCCTAGAGAAAATTTAGTTGAAAGTTGATAGTAGCAATTATGCGGACTGGGTCCGTGAACTGAGGATTGTCCTCATTGCTGCACAGAAGGCTTATGTCCTTAATGCACCGCTCGGTGTGCTGAACCTCGAGCGTCGTCTGTAGATGTTACGAAACATCTGACATACACGTTTTGATGACTACGTGATAGTTTAGTGTGTGATGCTAACGGTTTAAAATTGTGGCGACAAGACGGTTTTGAAACGTCGCAGAACATATGAGATGTTCCAAAGACTGAAATTGGGATTTCAGACTAATGCCCACGTCAAGAGGTATGAGACCTCTGACAAGTTTCTTAAGCCTGCAAACTAAGGGAGAAAAGCTCAATCGTTGAGCATGTGCTCAGATTGTCTGAGTATTACAATCACTTGAATCGAGTGGGAGTTAATCTTCCAGATGAGATAGTGATGGTTCTCCATAGTCACTGCCACCAAGCTATTAGAGCTTCGTGATGAACTATAACATATCAGGGATAGACATGATGATCCTTGAGCAACTCGCGATGTTTGACACCGCGAAAGTAGAAATCAAGAAGGAGCATCAATTGTTGATGGTTAGTAAAACCACTAGTTTCTAGAAGGGCAAGGGCAAAAGGGATACTTCATGAAACAGCAAATCATTTGCTGCTCTAGTGAAGAATCCCAAGGTTGAACCCAAACCCGAGACTAAGTGCTTCTGTAATGAGGGGAACGCTCACTGAAGCAAAACTACCCTGGATACTTGGTAGATGAGAAGGCAGGCAAGGTCGACAGAAGTATATTGGATATACTTTATATGAATGTGTACTTTACTAGTACTCCTAGCAGCACCAGCGTATTAGATACCGGTTCGGTTGCTAAGTGTTAGTAACTCGAAATAAAAGCTGCGGAATAAACGGAGACTAGCTAAAGGTGAGATGACGATATGTGTTGGAAGTGTTTCCAAGGTTGATGTGATCAAGCATCGCATGCTCCCTCTACCATCGAGATTGGTGTTTGCGTTGAGCATAGACATGATTGGATTATGTTTATCGCAATACGGTTATTCATTTAAGGAGAATAATGGTTTCTCTGTCTATTTGAATAATACCTTCAATGGTCTTGCACCTAAAATGAATGGTTTATTGAATCTCGATAGTAGTGATACACATGTTCATGCCAAAAGATATAAGATAGTAATGATAGTACCACATACTTGTGGCACTGCCACTTGAGTCATATTGGTATAAAACGCATGAAGAAGCTCCATTTTGATGGATCTTTGGACTCACTCGTTTTTGAAAAGATTGAGACATGCGAACCATGTCTATTGGTATATATGCATGAAGAAACTCCATGCAGATGGATCGTTTGGACTCGCTTGATTTTGAATCACTTGAGACATGCAAACCATACCACATGGGCAAGATGACTGAAAGGCCTCGTTTTCAGTAAGATGAAACAAGAGAGCAACTTGTTGGAAGTAATACATTTGATGTGTGCAGTCCAATGAGTGTTGAGGCATGCAGTGGATATCGTTATGTTCTTACTTCACAGATGATTTGATTAGATGCTGAGAATATTTACTTGATGAAACACAAGTCTAAATTGTTGAAAGGTTCAAGTAATTTCAGAGTGAAGTTGAAGATCGTCGTGACAAGAGGATAAAATGTCTATGATATGATCATAGAGATATCTGAGTTATGAGTTTGGCACATAATTAAGACATTGTGGAAATTATTTCACAACTAATACCGCCTGGAACACCATAGTGTGATGGTGTGTCCGAACATCATAACTGCACCCTATTGGATATTGTGCATACCAAGATGTCTCTTATCGAATTACCACTATCGTTTATGGGTTAGGCATTAGAGACAACCGCATTCACTTTAAATAGGGCACCACGCAATTCCGTTGAGACGACACCATATGAACTATGGTTTAGAGAAACCCAAGCTGTCGTTTCTTAAAATTTTGGGGCTGCGACGCTTATGTGAAAAAGTTTCAGGCTGATAAGCTCGAACCCAAAGCGGATAAATGCATCTTCATAGAATACCCAAAACAGTTGGGTATACCTCCTATTTCAGATCCGAAGCAAGGTGATTGTTTCTAGAAACAGGTCCTTTCTCGAGAAAAAGTTTCTCTCGAAAGAATTGAGTGGGAGGATGGTGGAGACTTGATGAGGTTATTGAACCGTCACTTCAACTAGTGTGTAGCAGGGCACAAGAAGTTGTTCCTGTGGCACCTACACCAATTGAAGTGGAAGCTTATGATAGTGATCATGAAACTTCGGATCAACGACGAGGATGCGTACTACTTCAGAGTGGTACGTAATCCTGTCTTGGAAGTCATGTTGCTAGACAACAATGAACCTATGAGCTATGGAGAAGCGATGGTGGGCCCGGATTCCGACGAATGGCTCGAGGCCATAAAATCCGAGAAAGGATCCATGTATAAAAGCAAAGTATAGACCTTGGAATAAATACTTGATGGTCGTAAGACTGTTGGGTGGAGATGGATTTTAAAAAGGAAGACAGACAATGATGGTAAGTGTCACCATTAAGAAAGCTCGACTTGTCGTTAAGATGTTTTCCGGCAAGTTCAAGGAGTTGACTGCGATGAGACTTTCTCACTCGTAGCGATGCTAAATGTCTGTTGGAATTATATTAGCAGTTACTGCATTATTTATGAAATCTTGCAGATAGGATGTCAAAACATTGTTTCCTCGACAATTTTCTTGAGGAAAGGTTGTATGTGATACAACCAGAAGGTTTTGTCAATCCTGAAAGATGCTAACTAGTATGCAATGCTCCAGCAATCCTTCTAAGGACTGGAGTAAGCATCTCGGAGTTGGAATGTACGCTTTGATGAGATGATCAAAGATTTTGGGTTTATACAAAGTTTATGAGAAACTTGTATTTCCAAAGAAGTGAGTGGGAGCACTATAGAATTTTTGATGAGTATATGTTGTTGACATATTGTTGATCAGAAATGATGCAGAATTTCTGGAAAGCATACAGGGTTATTTGAAAAGTGTTTTTCAATGGAAAACCTGGATTAAGCTACTTGAACATTGAGCATCAAGATCTATAAGGATAGATCAAAAACGCTTAATAGTACTTTCAAATGAATACATACCGTGACGAGATTTTGAAAGAGTTCAAAACAGACCAGCAAAGAAGGAGTTCTTGGCTGTGTTACAAGGTGTGAGTATTGAGTAAGACTCAAGACCTGACCACGGCAGAAGAGAGAGAAAGGACGAAGGTCGTTCCCTATGCTTCAGACGTAGGCTCTACAGTATGCTATGCTGTGTACCGCACCTAAAGTGTGCCTTGCCATGAGTTGGTCAAGGGGTACAAGAGTGATCCAGGAATGGATCACATGACAGCGGTCGAACTTATCCTTAGTATCTAGTGGACTAAGGAAATTTTTCTCGATTATGGAGGTGGTAAAAGAGTTCGTCGTAAAGGGTTACGTCGATGCAAACTTTGACACTAATCCGGATGACTCTGAGTAGTAAACCGGATTCGTATAGTAGAGCAGTTATTTGGAATAGCTCCAAGTAGCGCGTGGTAGATACATCTACAAGACGACATAGAGATTTGTAAAGCACACACGGATCTGAATGTTGCAGACCCGTTGACTAAAACCTCTCTCACAAGCAGAACATGATCAAACCCTAGTGAACTCTTTGGGTGTAGTCACATGGCGATGTGGACTATGAGTGTTAATCACATGGCGATGTGAACTAGATTATTGACTCTAGTGCAAGTCGGAGACTGTTGGAAATATGCCCTAGAGGCAATAATAAATTGGTTATTATTATATTTGCTTGTTCATGATAATCGTTTATTATCCATGCTAAAATTGTATTGATAGGAAACTCAGATACATGTGTGGATACATAGACAACACCATGTCCCTAGTAAGCCTCTAGTTGACTAGCTCGTTGATCAATAGATGGTTACGGTTTCCTGACCATGGACATTGGATGTCATTGATAACGGGATCACATCATTAGGAGAATGATGTGATGGACAAGACCCAATCCTAAGCCTAGCACAAGATCGTGTAGTTCGTTTGCTAAGAGCTTTTCTAATGTCAAGTATCATTTCCTTAGACCATGAGATTGTGCAACTCCCGCATACTGTAGCAATGCTTTCGGTGTACCAAACGTCACAACGTAACTGGGTGGCTATAAAGGTGCACTATAGGTATCTCCGAAAGTGTCTGTTGGGTTGCCACGAATCAAGACTGGGATTTGTCACTCCGTGTAAACGGAGAGGTATCTCTGGGCCCACTCGGTAGGACATCATTATAATGTGCACAATGTGACCAAGGAGTTGATCACGGGATGATGTGTTACGGAACGAGTAAAGAGACTTGCCGGTAACGAGATTGAACAAGGTATCGGGATACCGACGATCGAATCTCGGGCAAGTAACATACCGATTGACAAAGGGAATTGTATACGGGATTGATTGAATCCCCGACATCGTGGTTCATCCGATGAGATCATCGTGGAACATGTGGGAGCCAACATGGGTATCCAGATCCCGCTGTTGGTTATTGGCCGGAGAACGTCTCGGTCATGTCTGCATGGTTCCCGAACCCGTAGGGTCTACACACTTAAGGTTCGATGACGCTAGGGTTATAGGGAATAGATATACGTGCTTACCGAATGTTGTTCGGAGTCCCGGATGAGATCCCGGACGTTACGAGGAGTTCCGGAATGGTCCAGAGGTAAAGATTTATATATGGGAAGTCCTGTTTTGGTCACCGGAAAAGTTTCGGGTGCTATCGGTAACATACCGGGACCACCGGGAGGGTCCCGGGGGTCCACCAGGTGGGGCCACCGGCCCCAGAGGGCTGCGTGGGCCAAGTGTGGGAAGGGACCAGCCCCTAGGTGGGCTGGCGCGCCTCCCACAAGGGGCCCAAGGCGCAGGGAAGGGGGAAGGGGGAAACCCTAGGCTCAGATGGGCCTAAGGCCCACCTAGTGGTGCGCGCCCCTCTCTCCCCCCTTGGCCGCCCCTCCAAGTCCCATCTAGGGCTGGCCGCACCCCTTGGGAGGGAACCCTAGATGGGGGCGCAGCCCCTCCCTTTCCCCTATATATAGTGGGGGTTTGGGGCTGCCATACACACGAGAGAACATCTCCCTGATAGCGCAGCCCTACCCCTCTCCCTTCTCGTCTCTTGCGGTGCTTGGCGAAGCCCTGCAAGATTGCCACGCTCCTCCATCACCACCACGCCGTCGTGCTGCTGCTGGACGGAGCCTTCCCCAACCTCTCCCTCTCTCCTTGCTGGATCAAGGCGTGGGAGACGTCACCGGGCTGCACGTGTGTTGAACGCGGAGGCGCCGTGGTTCGGCGCTTAGATCGGAATCAACCGTGATCTGAATCGCTACGAGTACGACTCCTTCATCCGCGTTCTTGCAACGCTTCCGCTTAGCGATCTACAATGGTATGTAGATGCACTCCCCTTCCCCTCGTTGCTAGATTACTCCATAGATTGATCTTGGTGATGCGTAGAAATTTTTTTGAATTTCTGCTACGTTCTCCAACAATTTCTGGATAGCATAAAGGGATACTTGAATAAGAGTTTTTCAATGAAAGACCTCGGTGAAGCTGCGTATATATTAGGCATCAAGATTTATAGAGATAGATCAAGACGCTTAATTGGACTTTCACAAAGCACATACCTTGACAAAGTTTTGAAAAAGTTCAAAATGGATCAAGCAAAGAAAGGGTTCTTGCCTGTGTTACAAGGTGTGAAATTGAGTAAGACTCAATGCCCGACCACTGCAGAAGATAGAGAGAAGATGAAAGATGTTCCCTATGCTTCAGCCATAGGCTCTATCATGTATGCAATGCTGTGTACCAGACCTGATGTATGCCTTGCTATAAGTCTAGCAGGAAGGTACCAAAGTAATCCAGGAGTGGATCACTGGACAGCGGTCAAGAACATCCTGAAATACCTGAAAAGGACTAAGGATATGTTTCTCGTTTATGGAGGTGACAAAGAGCTCATCGTAAATGGTTACGTCGATGCAAGCTTTAACACTGATCCGGACGATTCTAAATCGCAAACCAGATACGTGTTTACATTGAACGGTGGAGCTGTCAGTTGGTGCAGTTCTAAACAAAGCGTCGTGGCGGGATCTACGTGTGAAGCGGAGTACATAGCTGCTTCGGAAGCAGCAAATGAAGGAGTCTGGATGAAGGAGTTCATATCCGATCTAGGTGTCATACCTAGTGCATTGGGTCCAATGAAAATCTTTTGCGACAATACTGGTGCAATTGCCTTAGCAAAGGAATCCAGATTTCACAAAAGAACCAAGCACATCAAAAGACGCTTCAATTCCATCTGGGATTTAGTCCAGGTGGGAGACATAGAAATTTGCAAGATACATACGGATCTGAATGTTGCAGACCCGTTGACTAAGCCTCTTCCACGAGCAAAACATGATCAGCACCAAGGCTCCATGGGTGTAAGAATCATTACTGTGTAATCTAGATTATTGACTCTAGTGCAAGTGGGAGACTGAAGGAAATATGCCCTAGAGGCAATAATAAAGTTATTATTTATTTCCTTATTTCATGATAAATGTTTATTATTCATGCTAGAATTGTATTAACCGGAAACATAATACTTGTGTGAATACATAGACAAACAAAGTGTCACTAGTATGCCTCTACTTGACTAGCTCGTTAATCAAAGATGGTTATGTTTCCTAGCCATAGACATGAGTTGTCATTTGATTAACGGGATCACATTATTAGGAGAATGATGTGATTGACTTGACCCATTCCGTTAGCTTAGCACTTGATCGTTTAGTATGTTGCTATTGCTTTCTTCATGACTTATACATGTTCCTATGACTATGAGATTATGCAACTCCCGTTTACCGGAGGAACACTTTGTGTGCTACCAAACGTCACAACGTAAATGGGTGATTATAAAGGTGCTCTACAGGTGTCTCCGAAGGTACTTGTTGGGTTGGCGTATTTCGAGATTAGGATTTGTCACTCCGATTGTCGGAGAGGTATCTCTGGGCCCTCTCGGTAATGCACATCACTTAAGCCTTGCAAGCATTGCAACTAAAGAGTTTGTTGCAAGATGATGTATTACGGAACGAGTAAAGAGACTTGCCGGTAACGAGATTGAACTAGGTATTGAGATACCGACGATCGAATCTCGGGCAAGTAACATATCGATGACAAAGGGAACAACGTATGTTGTTATGCAATCTGACCGATAAAGATCTTCGTAGAATATGTGGGAGCCAATATGAGCATCTAGGTTCCGCTATTGGTTATTGACCGGAGACGTGTCTCGGTCATGTCTACATAGTTCTCGAACCCGTAGGGTCCGCACGCTTAACGTTACGATGACAGTTATATTATGAGTTTATATGTTTTGATGTACCGAAGGTTGTTCGGAGTCCCGGATGTGATCACGGACATGACGAGGAGTCCTCGAAATGGTCGAGACATAAAGATTGATATATTGGACGACTATATTCGGACACCGGAAATGTTCCGGGTGATTTCGGAGAAAACCGGAGTGCCGGAGGGTTACCGGAACCCCCCCCCCCCCCCCCGGAGAAGTAATGGGCCTTAGTGGAGAGAGAGAGGGGCAGCCAGGAGGGGCCGCACGCCCCCTCCCCCTCTGGTCCGAATTGGACTAGGAGAGGGGGGGCGGCGCCCCCCTTTCCTTCTCCCTCTCCCCCTTCCGTTCCCCCTCCTAGTAGGAGTAGGAAAGAGGGGAGTCCTACTCCTACAAGGAGGAGGACTCCTCCTCCTGGCGCGCCAACAAGGGCCGGCCGGCCTCCCCCTTGCTCCTTTATATACGGGGGCAGGGGGCACCCCATAGACACAACAATTGATCTATTGATCTCTTAGCCGTGTGCGGTGCCCCCCTCCACCATATTACACCTCGATAATATCATAGCGGTGCTTAGGCGAAGCCCTGCGTCGGTAGAACATCATCATCGTCACCACGCCGTCGTGCTGACGAAACTCTCCCTCAACACTCGGCTGGATCGGAGTTCGAGGGACGTCATCGAGCTGAACGTGTGCTGAACTCGGAGGTGCCGTGCGTTCGGTACTTGATCGGTTGGATCGTGAAGACGTACGACTACATCAACCGCGTTGTGTTAACGCTTCCGCTTTCGGTCTACGAGGGTACGTGGACAACACTCTCCCATCTCGTTGCTATGCATCACCATGATCTTGCGTGTGCGTAGGAATTTTTTTGAAATTACTACGTTCCCCAACAGCCTCCCCTCCCACCACGCGTCCACAAGGCGCGGCGCGCGGCTATAAAAGCAAGGCCTCCCCTCGCCTCTGGCCACACCCGCCCATCGCCGCCGCCGACGTTCCTCCCCTCCACTCTCTCCCCAAGCCCATCTGATGGCCGAGCGGTTCCCCAGCGATGGGGCGGCGGCCAACGGCTTCGGCTGCCGCTCGCTCCACGAGTGGGAGGCCTACCTCTTCTTCGAGGCGAACATCCCGGTGCTACCGGACATGCGCGCCGGGCCGACGGGATCGGGACTCAGCGCCGGTGGAGTCCCCATTCCCCCGATGCTCGACGTCGATGCGCGCCCCGACCTCTTCGCCGCCGAGGTCGACCGCGTGCGGGCATCGCTGACGGACGAGCAGCGCCCTCCCGCAGTACGCCGCCGACAACCACGCGTCGTGGGCGGCATACTTCCAGCGCCGGCAGGCGCATCGGCTGGCGTCCACCAACGTGGCGCCGGTGGTGGGCGGCGTTAAGAACAACGAGGGGCGCCGCCTATGGTGGGGCGCCCCCGGCCGCACGCTCCACGAGGTACTCCAGTACCTCGAGGGCGGCAATGACCCGCCACTGGCATACCCTGCCGCGGCCGCCGCCCCGGTCCCCCGCCGGAGCGCCGGGCAATGGATGCCCAGGAGGTTCAGCTCCTCGTCCTCCTCCTCTCACTCCTCCTCCCGCTCCTCTTCCCACTCCTCCAGCTCGCCGGCGGTGTTCGGCGTCAAGGCCGAGCCCGCAGCGGAGACGCCGCTCGGCCGACGCACCCACAGCGCCGGCATCGTCATCAACAAGGGCGGCGGGCGCACCTCCCCCACAGCTCCTCCGCGCTACGTCAAACCAAAGACGGAGCCGGGGCTCGCCGCTGTGAAGACAGAGCCAGGGCCCACTGGCGGCGTCAAGGAGGAGCTCGACGACGCGGCGGCCTTGAAGTGGGCGCATGATGACTGGGCGCGGACGGAGCTGGAGCGCCAGCGCCTCGCCTACGAGCGGTTCACCGCTCGGCGCCGTGGTCGGGACGAGGGAGGCGTCGTCGTCCTCGATGACAGCGACGATGACGCATCGCCGTCACCGGTCCGCCAGGGCGACGCCGGGCAGGGGTCCAGCAGGGGCGGCCGCGTCAAGGAGGAGAAGGCCGACGAGGATGGCGGCGACGTCGGCGACTTCACCGCGCTCAGCGACTTCTTCGCCCCGTAGTTGTAGTTGCGGCCTTTTTTTTAAATAACTTTGTTATGTAATGTCGAATATTCGTATTTGCCGAACTTTAGCCGAATATTTGTCCAAATTTGCCTAACTTTGCCGAATTCCTTTTTTTTAACGGCTTCTGGGGGCGACCCTGGGGCCGGCGACTGAGAACCCGCTCGCCCCCATGCCGATTTTAGCGCCGACTCGCCTTCAGGCGGCGTTTTTACGCGCCCCTGGGGGCCAACGGCTGGAGATGCTCTGAGGTACAAGTCAGACAGTGCTGCCAACACATTCAGCACTGTCCTCAGGTACCAGGCCTAGGATATATATCGTTGCCCCCCCTCAACCTAGACTATTTGCCCCCACTGCTTAATTTTTCTGTCATATAAAGCCTATCTGCACATGTGTGAGTTGCAGCCCATGTAGAGGGAATACGAGGAGGCAGATGCATACGGGCAGTTGCTTGCCAAATCGCCGTCCCTAAGGAGAAAAAATACGTGCGCTACTCATCAATCTTTCAATCAAGGTAAGCCCTAGGTTCAGTTCTCATTTTTATCTTCTAATTTTCATATTTTCAGTCTATTCTGATTCCGTGTTTAAAAGGTACAAATTGATAATTAGGTTGATCTAATCTTGCTTTATGTAATAATTTCATATGAATAAGTTTGAGCACATGGGAGTAGAATAAGTCTCTGGACTATGTAATATTCTGCCTTCATGTACTTCAATTTATTTAGAAAGCTAATGGACTTTTTTTTTGCAAAATCCGCAACTGGTAGTATACTTGAAATAGCCGATCTATCTGAGCAAGCTTACTCGGCCATCTAAAAGAAGGATACTTATATATTTTAATATCAATCATCTAAATGGAAGGTAATGTGCTAAAGCTTATATTTTTATCAGTCAACGTTTACATTCTCTCTTTACGTTTAAACACTTTTATTTTTCCTGCAGCTTGAAGGCTAGAATTCACGGACGTGCCAACAAAAAGGAACGACATATTCATATTTCTCAAGTTATTGTGCCTAAAGTGGTTAGTTTACTTTTATTTTGGCAATGATTTTTTTCTTTTCTTTCACACTATATGTATGCTTTGCGTGGTCAGTTTCTTAAATGATCTAGCCATTAGTTCGTATACACGTTTCTGAAGAAGAAAAATTATATACCTCTTTGCCCCCTCTCGTGTTTCATCCTGGCTCCGCCCCCTGGATGCCTGCTCTATTGTGATGAGGTACGCTAGCTTACTCCTGGAGGCCGTAGTGCAGAAGCAAGCACAAGTCACTCACTGCTGGACCAAACCAAGGTATTCTCCGGATCCTGGAGAAGAAACGGAAAGAGTAGAATTGCTTGGCTGGAATGTCATACGCCGAGCACTCCCTATACGTACCTCAAGCTCAAGGCCAACACCAACTGGTTCCGAAGGCCAGAGAGACATGACTCCCTGTGGTGATGGTCGCTTTTGCTTTGATGCAGTGATGCGCTTCTCCTTATGGTATGCAATTAAATGTCACCCGATCTAGCTGCTCCTTGCTGGGTATCAGAGTCGCAAATTTTATCAGTGGACACAATTGTTGTCTATATATTTATTAACGCGAGTTTGCAGAGGATATGTATATATTTAGCATCCACTCAATCCATCTGTTTGGCAGGCTCAGAATGGAGGTACATACACAGAGGGGAACTGGCGCCATCCATACATCTTACTTAATGTATTTGAACTGAGATTTTGCTACCCATGTTGATGCTCTGTTGGAAGCCAAACTGATGGACATTCATACCCTGCTGTACACAGGACCTGACCATCGATCCAAACTGATGGGACATCCCTACCTGGCTAACAGATTCATTCCTGGAGCTATCTGTCTGTTACGCTTCGGATTTATTTATGCCAGTGTACTCCCTACAATCATGGAGTAAAAACTATCAATTCATGCAAAGATAAATTCAGAATTTAGAATTTTGATTTACATGTATTTTTATTGGATACCCGAAAGACGTTGTTTTCTTTGAATCTGATAATATACTGTAATGTTTCTTTTCAATGGAGCATGATGTAGTTTTCTCTTTGATGTCGCCGTAGGCAATTTTACAGGACCTCGGTCATTAAGCAGATACTTTTTTGATCCAACTGTAATTTTTGACAGTTTTCAGGATTCTCCACCAAACCAGTTTGATGTCAATCCAGGAAGCATTATAAGAAAATCTTCTATACTTACAAATACACCACCACATCACTTGTAACTCAAGCAAGAGGTGTTTCTTGTTGGCAATCCAAAATCTAGCGCTTGATTCAAACGAATTGTCAATAGAAACACAAAATATCTAGCAATGTCTAACCAAAGCTCATTAGACACAGCCGAAGAAAAGATGCTGGATAGATTCATGATCAGAGCAAAGCAGACAATCTTCAGACCTTGCAAGGTTTCTTTTCTATAACTTGACTTTGGTCATAAGCTGGTTATTATCCAGCGGCCACATGAAGATGTGTATCCTAGGGGGAACACATAATTTGCAGACAGCATGAACATAAACAGTCTGAACTCCTCTAAAATTTGTAAACTGACAATGCTATTTTTAGTCTGGCCAATACATGAGCTTCCACATCTCCAGATCCTTGCCTCTGTCATATTCCCTGATGTACTGAGGAACCATCGCAAGGTCTATCTGCTCCCCCACGAGGCCTGGTTTCAGTGTAGCATTGTCCTGGCCTCCACATCCTGGAGACAATGGGATTGACCGGAGGTTAGTTGAGATAGCCTGATGGAGCAATTATTTTGCCGGCTTGTCAGAGTATCTAGCAAGGATGTTACCATCTAGAACCGTGAAGAAGCTTCGGAAATGCTTGTAACCATTGGCCACGACGCCTAGTTCGTCCAGGCTGAAGTTGTACCTCTTCTCCAGGGTCAAGTACATCACCTAACAGATGCAAAGGAGAATCTGAATCTTTCTCTCAAGCATCTTAGTTAGCTGGATTTCTTTGATCAGATAAATGTTGTCAGTGAATACAATGATACCTTCTTGGCACCAGATGACATAAGCTGCCTCACTGTGTCGAAGAACAAATCAGTGAGATCGTCACTGTAAATAACATCTGCAGCAAATAGCAGTGTGGCTTGCTCAGCCTCCTTGATTTCACTTGCAGACCATAAGTATATCGAACTGCATTGAAGAACATATAGGTTAAGCTCGGTGCCAAAAAAAACTCAGAAGTCCATGGTAAACAATTGAACAATCAGGCTGCAATTGGCGCAGAAAAAAACCTTGGATCAGATGCATCACGTGTACCCACGGGCGGAGGCCACGACAATTTCCAGTCCAGTTCCCGTACAAGGACTTTTGCTTCATCAAACTTTAGCATGCTAGAGTTGAGACGGACATTAGCCAAGCAATTATCGAGGATATCAGTGCCTCTATCTGTTCATTCCCATTGGTGAATAAAATACGTAAGGACTAAACATAGCAACATGGCATAAGAAACTTTGGTTGCTCCATGTATTACTTTCTCAGGGTGCATTTAAGTATCATGTCGAATTGCCAATATCCAACATTCAGACTTTCAGATCCAGCCATACCTGCTGGATTCTACTGCCAAACTGTAAGGAGACCTAATTACCTGTAATGAAAATTCTTCTAGCAACTCGAGCGTGCGCCAACCCTACCAAACCTGGCAAACATTGTGCAATTACATGAATATCGTTGGTGTTCAGGAACAAGCCGTACAGCAACCTTGTACAGAGTGGTAATAAAACTCGAATATAAAGCAAAGGTGGAAGGATTCTGTGTATCAACCAAATTTCAGATCGAGCCATCACCTGTCCCAGCACCGATCTCCATGGCAGTAACACCGTCGAATTCAGACGACGTGAAGCTCTTGTGCAACACAAAGTCGGTTAGCAGCATCGCCGCCTTCCAAACCTGTAAAGCAACAACAGCAGAAACAAACTATGGATCACAGACGAAAGGAAAGACGAGAAGACACTAGGGAATCCGGCACTAAAAACTCTCCAACCTGAAGCCCGACGCTCCGCAGCGACGAGGTGACGCCGTGCTGCACGGTGAGCACGAGATCCTCGCTTCTTCTTCTTCCTGCATGCCAAGGAAGATCAGATTTTGCAACTCACCGACAAGGACAGATGCAGCAACAAGCGCGCCTTACTGTCTCCAATCCTTCTTCTCCGGTCGAGAACGAGATCCCCGTCGTCGTCCACGGCGACAGCGACGGCGTCAGGCGAGCCACCTTCTCGACCAAGCCAAGAAACAAGTCAGCACAGCAAGCAATTCACCATCCACCAGCTACAAGCAATGCAAAACTCACTCGCTCGCTCGCAGGAACTGCTCGTTGATGTGACCAGCTCGCGCCCGCTGCTACGCTCGCCGTCGTCGCCTCCGGGTGGCTCTATAAAACATTGTTGACACGTCAGCGCAAGCCAAACCGACGACCTCGTTTGGATGTGAGCCAAGAAGCGACGCGGTGAAGGTGTATGATGAAATGCGCCTGAGAACAGAGGAGGTGGCGAGCGAGTTCGGGCTGTTCTTTACCTAGCGGACGGGAGGAGAAGGTGAAGCGGGAGAGGTAGAGGCCCGGGAAGCGGGGCGGGCATCCCAGGTGCACCTCGCTCATCACCTGCTCCGCCTCCAAGCCTCCTCCGGCTTCCATGGCCGCAGAGAAGACGCCTCTGGCTTCCTCTGGGCTCTGGAGTCTGGAGTCTGGAGATAGCTTTGTGGTGTCATATTGGGCCGCGCGGTGTATGGGCTGACCTTCCGTCCCGGGCTTCGGCTTGCGCATTGGGCATCTTTTTGCTGCAACCGTGCCCTCCAAGCCCATCCAAGTGGTGCGTGCTGGGCTTACCCCTATAACACCACAAAGATGCCCAATCTTGCCTTTTTTTAACACAGTACAGACACAAGCGCTCATACATACGTGCATACACTCACCCCTATGAACGCACACACGCACATTCTACCCTTATGAGCATCTTCGAGAGACTGAGCCGGCATATCATCTTGAGATTTATACGAAGTCACTGTAGGCACCTCGTCGTCGACGGGAACATCTCCTCCCACTGAAAGCGCATCGCCGGAAATCCTGAAATAAATTCAGAAATAATGCGAGCACCAGGATTTGAACCCTGGTGGGCTGGGGATACCACCGTCCCTCTAACCATCCAATCATAGATTGGTTTGTAATCTTGCTAAGTCAATTACATTGGTGGTGCTACAATTTGGCGCAAATCGTTCACTTTGGTGCTAGAAGTTATGGTGTACATTAAAGTGGTGCAAAATTTTGGCATTAACATGCAAACACAATACTTATTTTGTTTGTATGCGGAGTCGGTGATGAGTAGGAGGATGGGGCCTGCTGTTAATCACTGGACCAAAGAAAACAGGTTGGGCGCACCAAATGGCGCGCTCCCAGCACACCCACAGTGCCCGCTGGGTTCGCCCCTGGTACCACTTAATTATTTGCTCCCGCCTCCGGCTCCCATCACCCCCGTCTCTCAAGAGAAGATATTCTGTCAAGACTGGCAGCGAAGAGGAGCTGGGTTTTGTATGGGCTGCTCTTCCTTCATGGGTATGCTTGGGCTCTTTTTGTCGCTCACTAACGTGATTAATGGGCCAGCCAAATATACATTACGCAACGGGAATGAGTGCTAGCACCGAGCGCTGGGTTTTATATCAGTCGATTTTATTCTAATCTAAAAAATGTTCATGTATTTAAGAAAATTTCCATGAATTCAGAAAATGCTCACTCATTTGGAAAATATTTTTAAATTACAAATATTTTATGAATTTTAAAAATATTCATGAACTAAAAAAATTCCGGAAATGAAAAAAATGTTCACAAATGAAAAACTGTGAATTTGAATGTGTTCGTGTAATCAAAAAAATGTTCGCGAGTTTGAAAAATGGTGACACATTAAAAAGGAGAAAAAATAAATATGAAAACAGAAAAGAAAAGCAGAAAGAACAATTAATAAAAATGGGCTTTTTTTGGTTGCTTTTTTGTTGGTTTCCAAAAGGGTTTATTGTTTATACTTTGGCTTGTGGGTAGATTATTACTTGACCATGAGATGTTTTATGATGAATAATTACTGTTTTATGATGCTTTCATGTTCCATGTTTTCTTTTATCAACGCATCTCTCTAAACTTGTGGTCATGTTTATTGAGTTCGGCTTTTGCTTGAGGGAGTTGATACGTCCATTTTGACACCATATTTTCTTACTGTTATTTATAATATTTTTGAGCTATATTTCACTTTATGATGCAATTCTAATGCCCTTTCTCTCTTAAAATGCAAGATACACCGAAAGATGGAGATTGCCAGCAGCTGGAATTCGGAGCCTAAAAAAGCTACAACAGAGATATCTATTCTCCGGAGCTCCAAATGACCTGGAAATTTACGAAGAATTATTTTAAAATATATTAAAATACTAGAAGAAAGAAGTACCACATGGAGCCTCGGTGGGCCCACAAAGCAGGGGGTGCGCCCTACCCCCCAGGGCACACCCAGGTGCCTTGTGGGCCCCACAAAGGTCCACCGACGCCCATCTTCTGCTATATAAAGTCATTTGCCCTGGAAAAAGAAGAAGAAGACTTTCGGGACAAAGTGTCGCCGTCTCGAGGCAGAACTTGGGCAGGAGCACTTTTACTCTCGGGTGGAGCGTTCCATCGGGGATACTTCCCTTTGGGAGGGGGAAATCGAAGCCATCGACATCAGCAACGCTCCTCTCATCATGGGAGGACTCATCTCCATCAACATCTTCACCAACACAATCTCATCTCCAAACCATAGTTCATCTCATGTGTTCAATCTTTGTGTTAAACCTCAGATTGGTACCTAGGTGTGCTAGTAGTGTTGATTATATCTTGTAGTTGATGCTAGTTGGTTTACTTGGTGGAATATTATAAGTTCACATTGTTAATTACATATTTATCTCCTCTGGTCGTGAACATGAATATGATTCGTGAGTAGTTCCGTTTGTTCTTGAGGACATGGAAGAAGTCTTATTATGAGTTATCAAGTGAAGTTGGTATCCGTTCAATGTTTTGATGATGTGTTATGTTGTTCTTCCTCTAGTGGTGTCGTGTCAACGTCGACTACATGACACTTCAGCATATTTGGGCCTAGGGGAAAGCATGGTGGGATGGTAAGTAGATGATGGGTTGCGAGAGTGGCAGAAGGCTAAACCCTAGTTTATGATCTATTTCCGTAAGGGGCTAACTAATTTGGATCCTTTTGTTTAATGCTATGGTTAGTTTTATCTTAGTTCTTGTCTTGTATTTACGGATGCTTGCGAGAGGGGGTAATCATAACTAGGTTGTTGTTCAAGCAAGAACACCACCTTAGCACCGGTCCACCCACATGACAATTTATCAAAGCAATGAACGCGTGTCAATGAAACAAGATGAAAGTAACTAGATGAATTCCCTTGGTGTCCTCGAGAACGTTTGATCACTATAAGAAATACTTCCGGCTTGTCCTTATCAATATTAAGGATTGGGCCACTTGCTGCACCTTGGTACCATTGTCACTTGTTACTTACTACCTATTACCTTGCTATCAAACTATCTGCTATTACTATCTTACAACACTTGCAAATAATACCTTACCAAAAATTGCTTATCAATTCCTTCTGCTCTTCTTTGGGTTGGACACTCTTACTTATCGAAAGGACTATGATTGATCCCCTATACTTGTGGGTCATCAGCCTCCTAGCCCTTAGCCTCTTCATGGCTTATTCTCATGATCCTGGGTACCTGCAGGGATGAAAAATGCGAACGAGACAAGAGACAACTACAATGCAATTTTATGTTACACATATGTGACGTTAATTCAAAGTACTTCCATCGATCCCTCGAACAAATACATCGGGTTGTCGGGTTATGCCTCAACCCATGACGTTACCGAACTACTCACAATGAAGATCGGATCACACGAAGAAACCGTGGAAGAACACATCATGAAGATTGATTGATTGATAATATGTCTTACAGTAGTTGCCGGATGTGATTCACAATTAGAAGTATGGCTAGATGGCTGAGCACTACGGTGGTGGTGATGGTGGTGGCTATGGAGATGTAGATGGGAGATGACGCCGACTAGGGTTGATGGAGATGACTGTTGCTAAGATGGAGATGTGTGGCTTCGTGCATGGCTCTTCTGACGTTGGGCCTTTTATAAAGGTCGTTCAGGTGGATCATGCGGTGTGGTTGGCAGTCCATATGACCATCCACACAAACGGTGATGTTCATATGGAACACCGCCTTTTACTTTGGTTCCTCTACTGTGCCTTCCACTTGATCTCCTCTATCTCCACTTTACTCATTTCCATGATTGTCTTGATTTCTCCATAAATAGCCCATATCCCGTAGAAACAAAATAAAGATCGGATATTTGGAATCTTTGCATTCATTAGTCATGAGTAGCAATATCGGAGAGAATATCTCGGTTTTTATGAAATATCTCGGTTTAAACTAAAGTTGGATGAGCGTAAAAATAACACTCATCATTGTCATCTACACCAAAATCACTTAGAAGAGAAATGCCCTTTCAGTATACATAATCATAAACTTTAATATACAATTACCAAGATATTCCATAGACCATACACTCCAGGAATTCCTACCAAGATATCTAAATATACACATATAAATATATAGAAGAATGCAAGTGTTATCTCACAATCAGCGAAAATATGTGCTTTCTCACAATCAACATTATTTACTTTTTAATGTGTAACTTATTGAGAAATGAAAAATATAGCATTTTAACATCCTATGGGATTTAGCATATATTAGTTATATTTTTTATGAGTATTAAAAATAATAATTTTAGTATAAATAATTATATTTAATTTGGCAATCACTGGGCCTGAAGTTGCGCCGCTAGGAAATATGTTGGGTTAAAGTTCTTGCGCGATAGCGCTAACACAGTTAGGGAATCCAGTGTAGGCATCATCTGTAGATGGAGTGTGGCATATTAATTTGTCTCGATGCATATTGGTTTATCATAAATCAATTTTTAGGTTCTTCAAAAGGTGATGTTGTAATGTTACTAGTGCTTCAAAGTTGATTGTCATTCGTGGGCACGATACTCCGATAGATAAGATAATTGTTGGGGAACGTAGCAATAATTCAAAATTTTCCTACGTGTCACCCAGACCAATCTAGGAGATGCTAGCAACGAGAGAGAGGGAGTGCATCTTCATATCCTTGAAGATCGCTAAGCGGAAGCGTTACAAGAACGCGGTTGATGGAGTCGTACTCGCGGCGATTCAAATCGCGGAAGATCCGATCTAGCGCCGAACGGACGGCGCCTCCGCGTTCAACACACGTACAGCCCGGGGACGTCTCCTCCTTCTTGATCCAGCAAGGGGAGAGGATAAGTTGAGGGAGAACTCCAGCAGCACGACGACATGGTGGCAATGGAGCTCGTGGTTCTCCGGCAGAGCTTCGCTAAGCACTATGGAGGAGAAGGAGGAGGTGTATGAGGAGGGAGGGTTGTGCCAGGGAAGAGGTACGGCTGCCCTCCCACCCCCCCTCTATTTATAGGGGCAAGGAAGAGGGGGGCCGGCCCCCTCCAGATGGATCTAGAGGGGGGGCGGCGGCCAAGGGGGGGAGGCTTGCCCCCCAAGCCAAGGGGGGCGCCCCCTTTAGGGTTTCCCCCCCAACCCTAGGCGCATGGGCCCTAGGGGGGTTTGGCGCCCAGCCCACCTAGGGGCTGGTTCCCCTCTATATTCGGCCCATAGGGCCCTCCGGGGCAGGTGGACCCTCCCGGTGGACCCGCGAAACCCTTTCGGTGGTCCCAGTACAATACCGATATACCCCCAAACACTTCTGGCGACCGAATAAGGACTTCCCATATATAAATCTTCGTCTCCGGACCATTCCGGAACTCCTCGTGACGTCCGGGATCTCATCCGGGACTCCGAACAACCTTCGGTAACCACATACTATTTCCCATAACAACTCTAGCATCACCGAACCTTAAGTGTGTAGACCCTACGGGTTCGGGAACCATGCAGACATGACCGAGACACCTCTCCGGCCAATAACCAATAGCGGGATATGGATACCCATATTGGCTCCCACATGTTCCACGATGATCTCATCGGATGAACCACGATGTCGGGGATTCAATCAATCCCGTATACAATTCCCTTTGTCTATCGGTATGTTACTTGCCCGAGATTCGATCGTCGGTATCCCAATACCTCGTTCAATCTCGTTACCGGCAAGTCACTTTACTCGTTCTGTAACGCATGATCCCGTGGGTAACTCATTAGTCACATTGAGCTCATTACGATGATGCATTACCGAGTGGGCCCAGAGATACCTCTCCGTCATACGGAGTGACAAATCCCAGTCTCGATTCGTGCCAACCCAACAGACACTTTCGGAGATACCTATAGTGTACCTTTATAGCCACCCAGTTACGTTGTGACGTTTGGTACACCCAAAGCATTCCTACGGTATCCGGGAGTTGCACAATCTCATGGGCTAAGGAAATGATACTTGACATTAGAAAAGCTCTTAGCAAACGAACTACACGATCTTGTGCTATGCTTAGGTTTGGGTCTTGTCCATCACATCATTCTCCTAATGATGTGATCCCGTTATCAATGACATCCAATGTCTATGGCCAGGAAACCATAACCATATATTGATGAACGAGCTAGTCAACTAGAGGCTTACTAGGGACATGTTGTGGTCTATGTATTCACACATGTATTACGGTTTCCAGTTAATACAATTATAGCATGAACAATAGACAATTATCATGAACAAGGAAATACAATAATAACCATTTTATTATTGCCTCTAGGGCATATTTCCAACAGTCTCCCACTTGCACTAGAGTCAATAATCTAGTTCACATCACCATGTGATTAACACTCAAAGTTCACATCGCCATGTGACTAATACCCAAGAGTTTACTAGAGTCAATAATCTAGTTCACATCACCATGTGATTAACACTCAATGAGTTCTAGGGTTTGATCATGTTATGCTTACGAGAGAGGTTTTAGTCAACGAGTCTGCAACATTCAGATCCGTGTGTGCTTTACAAATCTCTATGTCATCTTGTAGATGCAGCTACCACGCGCTACTTGGAGCTGTTCCAAATAACTGCTCTACTATACGAATCCGGTTTACTACTCAGAGTCATCCGGATTAGTGTCAAAGTTTGCATCGTCGTAACCCTTTACGACGAACTCTTTTACCACCTCCATAATCGAGAAAATTCCTTAGTCCACTAGTTACTAAGGATAAGTTCGACCGCTGTCATGTGATCCATTCCTGGATCACTATTGTACCCCTTGACTAACTCATGGCAAGGCACACTTCAGGTGCGGTACACAGCATAGCATATTGTAGAGCCTACGTCTAAAGCATAGGGGACGACCTTCGTCCTTTCTCTCTCTTCTGCCGTGGTCAGGTCTTGAGTTTTACTCAATACTCACACCTTGTAACACAGCCAAGAACCCCTTCTTTGCTGATCTATTTTGAACTCCTTCAAAATCTTGTCACGGTATGTATTCATTTGAAAGTACTATTGAGCGTTTTTGATCTATCCTTATAGATCTTGATGCTCAATGTTCAAGTAGCTTAATCCAGGTTTTACATTGAAAAACACTTTTCAAATAACCCTGTATGCTTTCCAGAAATTCTACATCATTTCTGATCAACAATATGTTAACAACATATACTCATCAAAAATTCTATAGTGCTCCCACTCACTTCTTTGGAAAATACAAGTTTCTCATAAACTTTGTAAAAACCCAAAATCTTTGATCATCTCATCAAAGCGTACATTCCAACTCCGAGATGCTTACTCCAGTCCTTAGAAGGATTGCTGGAGCTTTGCATACTTGTTAACATCTTTGAGGATTGACAAAACCTTCTGGTTGTATCACATACAACCTTTCCTCAAGAAAATCGTCGAGGAAACAATGGTTTTGACATCCTATCTGCAAGATTTCATAAATAATGCAGTAACTGCTAATATAATTCCAACAGACTCTTAGCATCGCTACGAGTGAGAAAGTCTCATCGCAGTCAACTCCTTGAACTTGTCGAAAAACATCTTAACGACAAGTCGAGCTTTCTTAATGGTGACACTTACCATCATTGTCTGTCTTCCTTTTAAAATCCATCTGCACCCAACAGCCTTACGACCATCAAGTAGTTCTTCCAAAGTCTATACTTTGTTTTTATACATGGATCCTCTCTCGGATTTTATGGCCTCGAGCCATTCGTCGGAATCTGGGCCCACCATCGCTTCTCCATAGCTCGTAGGTTCATTGTTGTCTAGCAACATGTCTTCCAAGACAGGATTACGTACCACTCTGAAGTAGTACGCATCCTTGTCGTCCTACGAGGTTTGGTAGTGAATTGATCCGAAGTTTCATGATCACTATCATAAGCTTCCACTTCAATTGGTGTAGGTGCCACAGGAACAACTTCTTGTGCACTGCTACACAGTAGTTGAAGTGACGGTTCAATAACCTCATCAAGTCTCCACCATCCTCCCACTCAATTCTTTCGAGAGAAACTTTTCCTCGAGAAAGGACCCGTTTCTAGAAACAATCACTTTTGCTTCCAGATCTGAAATAGGAGGTATACCCAACTGTTTTGGGTATTCTATGAAGATGCATTTATCCGCTTTGGGTTCGAGCTTATCAGCCTGAAACTTTTTCACATAAGCGTCGCAGCACCAAACTTTTAAGAAACGACAGCTTAGGTTTCTCTAAACCATAGTTCATATGGTGTCGTCTCAACGGAATTGTGTGGTGCCCTATTTAAAGTGAATGCGGTTGTCTCTAATGCCTAACCCATAAACGGTAGTGTAATTCGATAAGAGACATCATGGTATGCACCATATCCAATAGGGTGCATTTATGATGTTCGGACACACCATCACACTATGGTGTTCCAGGCGGTATTAGTTGTGAAACAATTTCCACAATGTCTTAATTGTGTACCAAACTCGTAACTCAGATATTCATCTCTATGATCATATCATAGACATCTTATCCTCTTGTCACGAAGATCTTCTACTTCACTCTGAAATTACTTCAGACTTGTATTTCATCAAGTAAATATACTTAGAATCTACTCAAATCATCTGTGAAGTAAGAGCATAATGATATTCACTGCGTGCCTCAGCACTCATTGGATTGCACACATCAAATGTATTACTTCCAACAAGTTGCTCATTTGTTCCATCTCACTGAAAACGAGGCCTTTCAGTCATCTTGCCCATGTGGTATGATTTGCATGTCTCAAGTGATTCAAAATCAAGTGAGTCCAAATGATCCATCTGCATGGAGTTTCTTCATGCATATATACCAATAGACATGGTTCGCATGTCTCAATCTTTTCAAAAACGAGTGAGTCCAAAGATCCATCTACATGGAACTTCTTCATGTGTTTTATACCAATATGACTCAAATGGCAGTGCCACAAGTATGTGGTACTATCATTACTATCTTATATCTTTTGGCATGATCATGTGTATCACTACGATCGAGATTCAATAAACCATTCATTTTAGGTGCAAGACTATTGAAGGTATTATTCAAATAAACAGAGTAACCATTATTCTCCTTAAATGAATAACCGTATTGCGATAAACATAATCCAATCATGTCTATGCTCAACGCAAACACCAAATAACAATTATTTAGGTTTAACACCAATCCCGATGATAGAGAGAGTGTGCGATGTTTGATCACATCAACCTTGGAAACACTTCCAACACATATCGTCATCTCACCTTTAGTTAGTCTCCATTTATTCCGTAGCTTTTTATTTCGAGTTACCAACACTTAGCAACCGAACCGGTATCTAATACCCTGGTGGTACTAGGAGTACTAGTAAAGTACACATTAATATAATGTATATCCAATATACTTCTGTCGACCTTACCAGCCTTCTCATCTACCAAGTATCTAGGGTAGTTCTGCTTCAGTGACCGTTCCCTTATTACAGAAGCACTTAGTCTCGGGTTTGGGTTCTACCTTGGGTTTCTTCACTAGAGCAGCAACTGATTTGCCATTTCATGAAGTATCCCTTCTTGCCCTTGCCCTTCTTGAAACTAGTGGTTTTACTAACCATCAACAATTGGTGCTCCTACTTGATTTCTACTTTCGCGGTGTCAAACATCGCGAATAGCTCAAGGATCATCATATCTATTCCTGCTATGTAATAGTTCATCACGAAGCTCTAGTAGCTTGGTGGCAGTGACTTTGGAGAACCATCACTATCTCATCTGGAAGACAAATCCCACTCGATTCAAGCGATTGTAGTACTCAGACAATCTGAGCACATGCTCAACGATTGAGCTTTTCTCCCTTAGTTTGTAGGCTTAAGAAACTTGTCGGAGGTCTCACACCTCTTGACGTGGGCACAAGCCTGAAATCCGAATTTCAGCCCTTGAAACATCTCATATGTTCCGCGACGTTTCAAAACGTCTTCGGTGCTTCAATTCTATACCGTTTTAGCATTACGCACTGAACTATCACGTAGTCATCAAAACGTGTATGTCAGATGTTCGCAACATCTACAAACGACGCTCGAGGTTAAGCACACCGAGCGGTGCATTAGGGACATAAGCCTTCTGTGCAGCAATGAGGACAATCCTCAGTTTACGGACCCAGTCCGCATAATTGCTACTATCAACTTTCAACTAAATTTTCTCTAGGAACATATCTTAAATAGTAGAACTAAAGCGTAAGCTACGACATAATTTGCAAAGACATTTTGACTATGTTCATGATAATTAAGTTCATCTAATCAAATTATTTAATGAACTCCCACTCAGATAGACATCCCTCTAGTCATCTAAGTGATACATGATCCGAGTCAACTAGGCCGTGTCCGATCATCACGTGAGACGGACTAGTCATCATCGGTGAACATCTCCATGTTGATCGTATCTACTATACGACTCATGTTCGACCTTTCGGTCTCTTGTGTTCCGAGGCCATGTCTGTACATGCTAGGCTCGTCAAGTCAACCTAAGTGTTTCGCATGTGTAAATCTGGCTTACACCCGTTGTATGCGAACGTTAGAATCTATCACACCCGATCATCACGTGGTGCTTCGAAACAACGAACCTTCGCAACGGTGCACAGTTAGGGCGAACACATCTCTTGAAATTTTAGTGAGGGATCATCTTATTTATGCTACCGTAGTTCTAGGCAAATAAGATGTAAACATGACAAACATCACATGCAAATCATAAAGTGACATGATATGGCCAATATCATCTTGCGCCTTTTGATCTCCATCTTCGAGGCGCGGCATGATCACCTTCGTCACCGGCATGACACCATGATCTCCATCATCATGATCTTCATAAAGTTGTCTCGCCAACTATTACTTCTACTACTATGGCTAACGGTTAGCAATAAAGTAAATTAATTAAATGGCGTTTTCATTGACACACAGGTCATACAATAAATTAAGACAACTCCTATGGCTCCTGCCGGTTGTCATACTCATCGACATGCAAGTCGTGATTCCTATTACAAGAACATGATCAATCTCATACATCACATATATCATTCATCACATCCTTTTGGCCATATCACATCACATAGCATACCCTGCAAAAACAAGTTAGACGTCCTCTAATTGTTGTTGCATGTTTTACGTGGCTGCTATGGGTTCCTAGCAAGAATGTTTCTTACCTACGCAAAAGCCACAACGGTGATATGCCAATTGCTATTTACCCTTCATAAGGACCCTTTTCATCGAATCTGATCCAACTAAAGTGAGAGAGATAGACACCCGCTAGCCACCTTATGCATCAAGTGCATGTCAGTCGGTGGAACTTGTCTCACGTAAGAGTACGTGTAAGGTCGGTCCGGGCCGCTTCATCCCACAATGCCGCCGAATCAAGATAAGACTAGTAACGGTAAGCAAATTGAACAAATCATCGCCCACAACTACTTTGTGTTCTACTCGTGCATAGAATCTACGCATAGACCTAGCTCATGATGCCACTGTTGGGGAACGTAGCAATAATTCAAAATTTTCCTACATGTCACCAAGACCAATCTAGGAGATGCTAGAAACGAGAGAGAGGGAGTGCATCTTCATACCCTTGAAGATCGCTAAGCGGAAGCGTTACAAGAACGCGGTTGATGGAGTCGTACTCGCGGCGATTCAAATCGCGGAAGATCCGATCTAGCGCCGAACGTACGGCGCCTCCGCGTTCAACACACGTACAGCCCGGGGACGTCTCCTCCTTCTTGATCCAGCAAGGGGAGAGGAGAAGTTGAGGGAGAACTCCAGCAGCACGACGGCATGGTGGCAATGGAGCTCGTGGTTCTCCGGCAGAGCTTCGCTAAGCACTATGGAGGAGAAGGAGGAGGTGTATGAGGAGGGAGGGCTGCGCCAGGGAAGAGGTACGGCTGCCCTCCCACCCCCCCCCCTCTATTTATAGGGGCAAGGGAGAGGGGGGCCGGCCCCCTCCAGATGGATCTAGAGGGGGGGCGGCGGCCAAGGGGGGGGAGGCTTGCCCCCCAAGCCAAGGGGGCGCCCCCTTTAGGGTTCCCCCCCCCCAACCCTAGGCGCATGGGCCCTAGGGGGGTTTGGCGCCCAGCCCACCTAGGGGCTGGTTCCCCTCTATATTCGGCCCATAGGGCCCTCCGGGGCAGGTGGACCCTCCCGGTGGACCCCCAGAACCCTTTCGGTGGTCCCGGTACAATACCGATATACCCCCGAACACTTCCGGCGACCGAATAAGGACTTCCCATATATAAATCTCCGTCTCCGGACCATTCCGGAACTCCTCGTGACATCCGGGATCTCATCCGGGACTCCGAACAACCTTCGGTAATCACATACTATTTCCCATAACAACTCTAGCGTCACCAAACCTTAAGTGTGTAGACCCTACGGGTTCGGGAACCATGCAGACATGACCGAGACACCTCTCCGGCCAATAACCAATAGCGGGATCTGGATACCCATATTGGCTCCCACATGTTCCACGATGATCTCATCGGATGAACCATGATGTTGGGGATTCAACCAATCCCGTATGCAATTCCCTTTGTCTATCGGTATGTTACTTGCCCGAGATTCGATCGTCGGTATCCCAATACCTCGTTCAATCTCGTTACCGGCAAGTCACTTTACTCGTTCTGTAACGCATGATCCCGTGGCTAACTCATTAGTCACATTGAGCTCATTATGATGATGCATTACCGAGTGGGCCCAGAGATACCTCTCCGTCATACGGAGTGACAAATCCCAGTCTCGATTCGTGCCAACCCAACAGACACTTTCGAAGATACCTGTAGTGTACCTTTATAGCCACCCAGTTACGTTGTGACGTTTGGTACACCCAAAGCATTCCTACGGTATCCGGGAGTTGCACAATCTCATGGTCTAAGGAAATGATACTTGACATTAGAAAAGGTCTTAGCAAACGAACTACACGATCTTGTGCTATGCTTAGGTTTGGGTCTTGTCCATCACATCATTCTCCTAATGATGTGATCCCGTTATCAATGACATCCAATGTCCATGGTCAGGAAACCATAACCATCTATTGATCAACGAGCTAGTCAACTAGAGGCTTACTAGGGACATGTTGTGGTCTATGTATTCACACATGTATTACGGTTTCCAGTTAATACAATTATAGCATGAACAATAGACAATTATCATGAACAAGGAAATACAATAATAACCATTTTATTATTGCCTCTAGGGCATATTTCCAACAATAATATCATTGTGGTCCTATTGATAATTTGGTGCAACACAGGCAGTTAAAAATCTACTAAATGGAGAATTTTTTTTCTTATTTTTCGTATTTATTTTCCACAAATTAACTAATACTTTGTGCTGCTACAATTGGTACTTTTATTTCTTTTCCTCTTGTTGCTAGCATTCACTCCACCTGACATCATCAATTGCATCACCTCCAGCAGTGCAGCCCACCAAGACCATTGAGTGAAGTGATGTCTACTACGCAACCTTCTTCTTGTAGATGTTGTTGGGCCTCCAAGTGCAGAGGTTTGTAGGACAGTAGCAAATTTCCCTCAAGTGGATGACCTAAGGTTTATCAATCCATGGGAGGCGTAGGTTGAAGATGGTCTCTCTCAAACAACCCTGCAACCAAATAACAAAGAGTCTCTTATGTCCCCAACACACCCAATACAATGGTAAATTGTATAGGTGCACTAGTTCGGCGAAGAGATGGTGATACAAGTGCAATATGGATGGTAGACATAGGTTTTTGTAATCTGAAAATATAAAAACAGCAAGGTAACTAATGATAAAAGTGAGCGTAAACGGTATTGCAATGCATTGAAACAAGGCCTAGGGTTCATACTTTCACTAGTGAAAGTTCTCTCAACAATAATAACATACTTGGATCATATAACTATCCCTCAACATGCAAAAAAGAGTCACTCCAAAGACACTAATAGCGGAGAACAAACGAAGAGATTATGGTAGGGTACGAAACCACCTCAAAGTTATCCTTTCTGATCAATCTATTCAAGAGTCCATAGTAAAATAACATGAAGCTATTCTTTCCGTTCGATCTATCATAGAGTTCATACTAGAATAACACCTTAAGACACAAATCAATCAAAACCCTAATGTCACCTAGATACTCCAATGTCACCTCAAGTATCCGTGGGTATGATTATACGTATGCATCACACAATCTCAGATTCATCTATTCAAACCAACACAAAGTACTTCAAAGAGTGCCCCAAAGTTTCTACCGGAGAGTCAAGACAAAAACGTGTGCCAACCCCTATGCATAAGTTCACGAGGTCACGGAACTCGCAAGTTGATCACCAAAACATACATCAAGTGGATCACGTGATATCCCATTGTCACCACAAATAAGCAAAATAGGGTCCCGATTGGTTTTTGGTGGCTACAGAGGCTTGCAGCGGCGGAACTCCCGATCTATTCTGCTCCTCGATGTTTTTGGGTATATGGATATATATAGGCGAAAGAAGTCGGTAAGGGGAGACACGAGGAGCCCACGAGGGTGGGGGCGCGCCCAAGGGGCAGGCGCGCCTCCCTGCCTTGTGGCCACCTCGAAGCTTCCCCGACTTCAACTCCAAGTCTCCTAGATCATGTTCGTTCCAAAAATCACGCTCCCGAAGGTTTCATTCCGTTTGGACTCCGTTTGATATTCCTTTTCTGCGAAACACTGAAACAAGGGAAAAAACAAAAACTGGCACTGGGCTCTGGGTTAATAGGTTAGTCCCAAAAATAATATAAAAGTGCATAGTAAGGCCCATTAAACATCCAAGATGGATAATATAATAGCATGAATACTTCGTAAATTATAGATACGTTGGAGACGTATCAGCATCCCCAAGCTTAATTCCTGCTCGTCCTCGAGTAGTAAATGATAAAATAAATAATTTATGAAGTGTGAATGCTAGCAGTTGCACAAGTTTGATCAATGATAATTTCAATCACCTTTTCTAGCATCATCATATGTCATAACAATAGATCAACTCATAAAGCTTCTCATGATCAAGTAACAAGCTATTCACATGTTAAAGTATAGATCATAAACCTTCTTGAAAACTAACAAACCGTGTTATTAGTCATCAAACAATTACAATTCATCTTATTTTTAGGAAGAGTCTATGTCAGAGCTTTGGTTTAGCAAACTCCACATACTCAAGTATCATTTAGTCTTTCACAATTGCTAACACTCGCGCGATATTTATGGGTTCAAAGTTTTAATCAGACACAGAGAAAGATAGGGGCTTATAGATTCGCCTCCCAACCTTTTACCTCAAGGGTAATGTCAACAATAATAGCTCATGATGCCTTACATCCAATTGGATATATATATCAGAATCTTTCCAACACAATGTGCTTGCCAAAGGATAAAATGTAAAAAGGAAAGGTGAAGATCACCATGACTCTTGCATAAGGTAAAAGACAAGAATAAAAGATAGGCCCTTCGCAGAGGGAAGCAGAGGTTGCCATGCGCTTTTATAGTTGGATGCACAAAATCTTAATGCGAGGGAACGTCACTTTATATTGCCACTTGTGATAGGGACCTTTATTATGCAGTCCGTCGCTTTTATTGCTTCCATATCACAAGATCGTATAAAGCTTATTTTCTCCATACTAAAAGATCATACATATTTAGAGAGCAATTTTTATTGCATGCACCGATGACAACTTACTTGAAGGATCTTACTCAATCCATAGGTAGGTATGGTGGACTCTCATGGTAATACTGATTTAAGGGATGTTTGGAAGCACAAGTAGTATCTCTACTTAGTGCAAAGAATTTGGCTAGCATGAGGGGTAAAGGCAAGCTCAATGTGTTGGGCGATCCATGACAATATACTTTATTTCGGATATAAGAAAACATAACCCATTACGTTGTCTTCCTTATCCAACATCAACCTTTTAGCATGTCATATTTTAATGAGTGCTCACAATTACAAAAGATGTCCAAGATAGTATATTTATATGTGAAATCTCTCTTCCTTCAATATTCTTTCATGAATTGTTCAAGTGACCCATACAATGTTTGCTAACCTTCAATAAATTTACCACCTCTACTTCTTATATGTGAAGTCATTACTCCCCATGGGATAAGCATATGAAACATATATAATTTCAGATTTATGACATTCAAATCATTCAACCATTTACTCATAGGATATAAGTGAAGCACACGAGTAAATGACAAACTACTCCAAAAAGATATAAGTGAAGATCAATGCGTAGTTAAATAATTATGTAGCTATGTGAAGACTCTCTTTCATTTAAGAATTTCAGATCTTGGGATACTATTCAAACAGCAAGCAAAACAAAATAAAATGACATTTCAAGAATAGCACTCATCATGTGAAGAAGCAAAAACTTAGGCTCAACCGATACTAACCGATAATTGTTGAAGAAGAAAGGTGAGATGCCCACCGGGGCATCCCCAAGCTTAGATGCTTGAGACTTCTTGAAATATTATCTTGGGTTGCCTTGGGCATCCCCAAGCTTGAACTTTTGCGTCTCCTTAATTCCTTTTATATCACGGTTTCCTAAATCTCGAAAGCTTCAACCACACCAAACTCAACAAGAACTCATGAGATAAGTTAGTATAAACCAATGCAAAAACCTTATCATTTTCTACTGTAACAAATCACTAAAATTATTATTCAACATTGCATACTAAATGCCTCTGCATATTTAATACTCCTATCCTCAAATTGAATCATTAAACAAGCAAACATATGCAAACAATGCAAACATAACAGCAATCTGCCAAAACAGTACAGTCTGTAAAGAATGCAAGATTCATCATACTTCCCTAATTCCAAACATTATGAAATTCTACCACATTGTAGAAAATTTATCAGATCTTATTATGCAAAAAGTTTCAACATTTTATCATATTCTGGCTTTTCTAGGGAATTTTTGCAACAGCGATAAACTTTCTGTTTTGAAACAGCAACATGTATACTTGCAAAATAAGCATGGTAAAGGCTATCCTTCACATTTTTATTGAAAATAGAGATGCAAAACATTATTATAAATAAAATCAAGAAAATACTAACAAAATAAAATGACGCTCCAAGCAAAACACATATCATGTGGTGAATAAAAATATAGCTCCAAGTAAAGTTACCGATGAACGGAGACGAAAGAGGGGATGCCATCCGGGGCATCACCAAGCTTAGGCTCTTGGTTGTCCTTGAATATTACCTTGGGGTGCCTTGGGCATCCCCAAGCTTAGGCTCTTTGCCACTCCTTATTCCATAGTCCATCGAATCTTTACCCAAAAACTTGAAAACTTCACAACACAAAACTCAACAGAAAACTCGTAAGCTCCGTTAGTGTAAGAAAATAAATCACCACTTAGGTACTGTTGTGAACTCATTCTAAATTCATATTGGTATAATATCTACTGTATTCCAACTTATCTATGGTTCATACCCTCCGATAGTACTCATAGATTCATCAAAATAAGCAAACAATACAAAGAAAACAGACTCTGTCAAAAACAGAACAGTCTGTAGTAATCTGTATCAAACGCACACTTCTGGAACTCATAAAAATCTGCCAAAATAGGTAGACCTAGATAATTTGATTATTGATCTACTGCAATTGGAATCAGTATTTTATCGCTTTCTGGTGATTTTTAACAATTGTTTTCGTGAGCAGAAAGTTTCTGTCTTTTTCAGCAAGATCAAATAATTATCATCCAAGAAGATCCTGTAGGTCTTACTTGGCACAAACACTAATTAAAACATAAAACCACATCTAACCAGAGGCTAGATTATTTATTTATTACTAAACAGAACCAAAAAGCAAGAAACAAAAATAAAATTGGGTTGCCTCCCAACAAGCGCTATCCTTTAACGCCCCTAGCTAGGCATGATGATTTCAATGATGCTCACATAAAAGATAAGAATTGAAACATAAAGAGAGCATCATGAAGAATATGACTAGCACATTTAAGTCTAACCCACTTCCTATGCATAGGGATTTTGTGAGCAAACAACTTATGTAAACAATAATCAACTACCATAGGAAGGCAAAACAAGCATAACTTCAAGATTTTCAACACATAGAGAGGAAACTTGATATTATTGCAATATGTAGAAGCATATGATCCTATCTCATAATAATTTTCAGTAGCATCATGAATGAATTCAACCATATAACCAGCACATAAAGCATTCTTTTCATGATCTACTTGCATAGAAATTTTACTACTCTCCACATAAGCAAATTTATTCTCATCAATAGTAGTGGGAGCAAACTCAACAAAATAACTATCATGTGAAGCATAATCCAATTGAAAATTAAAATCATGATGACAAATTTCATGGTTATGTTTATTCTTTATAGCATACGTGTCATCACAATACTCGTCATAAATAGGAGGCATGCTTTCATCATAATAAATTTGCTTATCAAAACTTGGGGGACTAAACATATCATCTTCATCAAACATAGCATCCCCAAGCTTGTGGCTTTGCATATCATTAGCATCATGGGTATTCAAAGAATTCATACTAACAACATTGCAATCATGCTGATCATTCACATATTTTATGCCAAGCATTCTATGTAATTCTTCTTCTAGTACTTGAGCACAATTTTCCTTCCCATCATTTTCACGAAAGATATTAAAAAGATGAAGCATATGAGGCGCCCTTAATTCCATTTTTTGTAGTTTTTCTTTTATAAACTAAACTAGCGATAAAACAAGAAACTAAAAGATTCGATTGCAAGATCTAAAGATATACCTTCAAGCACTCACCTCCCCGGCAACGGCGCCAGAAAAGAGCTTGATGTCTACTACGCAACCTTATTCTTGTAGACGTTGTTGGGCCTCCAAGTGCAGAGGTTTGTAGGACAGTAGCAAATTTCCCTCAAGTGGATGACCTAAGGTTTATCAATCCGTGGGAGGCGTAGGGTGAAGATGGTCTCTCTCAAACAACCCTGCAACCAAATAACAAAGAGTCTCTTGTGTCCCCAACACACCCAATACAATGGTAAATTGTATAGGTGCACTAGTTCAGCGAAGAGATGGTGATACAAGTGCAATATGGATGGTAGACATAGGTTTTTGTAATCTGAAAATATAAAAACAGCAAGGTAACTAATGATAAAAGTGAGCGTAAACGGTATTGCAATGCGTTGAAACAAGGCCCAGGGTTCATACTTTCACTAGTGCAAGTTCCCTCAACAATAATAACATACTTGGATCATATAACTATCCCTCAACATGCAACAAAGAGTCACTCCAAAGACACTAATAGTGGAGAACAAACGAAGAGATTATGGTAGGGTACGAAACCACCTCAAAGTTATCCTTTCGGGTCGATCTATTCAAGAGTCCGTAGTAAAATAACATGAAGCTATTCTTTCCGTTCGATCTATCATAGAGTTCGTACTAGAATAACACCTTAAGACACAAGTCAACCAAAACCCTAATGTCACCTAGATACTCCAATGTCACCTCAAGTATCCGTGGGTATGATTATACGATATGCATCACACAATCTCAGATTCATCTATTCAAACCAACACAAAGTACTTCAAAGAGTGCCCCAAAGTTTCTACCGGAGAGTCAAGACGAAAACGTGTGCCAACCCCTATGCATAAGTTCACGAGGTCACGGAACTCGCATGTTGATCACCAAAACATACATCAAGTGGATCACGTGATATCCCATTGTCACCACAGATAAGCACATGCAAGACATACATCAAGTGTTCTCAAATCCTTAAAGACTCAATCCGATAAGATAACTTCAAAGGGAAAACTCAATCCATTACAAGAGAGTAGAGGGGGAGAAACATCATAAGATCCAACTATAATAGCAAAGCTCGCGATACATCAAGATCGTGCCAAATCAAGAACACGAGAGAGAGAGAGATCAAACACATAGCTACTGGTACATACCCTCAGCCCCGAGGGTGAACTACTCCCTCCTCATCATGGAGAGCGCCGGGATGATGAAGATGGCCACCGGTGACGGATCCCCCCTCCGGCAGGGTGCCGGAACAGGGTCCCGATTGGTTTTTGGTGGCTACAGAGGCTTGCAGCGGCGGAACTCCCGATCTATTCTGCTCCTCGATGTTTTTAGGGTATATGGATATATATATAGGCGAAAGAAGTCGGTAAGGGGAGCCACGAGGGGCCCACGAGGGTGGGGGCGCGCCCAGGGGGCAGGCGCGCCTCCCTACCTCGTGGCCACCTCGAAGCTTCCCTGACTTCAACTCCAAGTCTCCTGGATCACGTTCGTTCCAAAAATCACGCTCCCGAAGGTTTCATTCCATTTGGAGTCCATTTGATATTTCTTTTCTGCGAAACACTGAAACAAGCACTACAAAAAAAAGACACATCCGTGACATTTTGGGCCGAACGAATTTTTTTTCTGTCATACATATGACACTTCTATGACGATAATTGTGACAAAACCCGGTATCATCATAGATGTGGTGGGCTCCTACTTCTATGACAAAAAATCATGACAGAAAATGGGCTTTTTGTCCTGGGCGGGCCGGAGACGCAGCTGCATGACATTCTTTGGGCCGTCCATGACGGAAAAAACTGTGGTAGAAGCGAGGGGGAGGAAAATTTCGGGGAGTTCCCGGTTACGGTGGGAGGTCGGGGGCCGAGCGATGCACGTTTCTCTCGTACACGTACGCGCGTGTGTGCGAGGCGTTGGCTCTAACTGAACCCGAGCGAGGCGTTGGGCTCTAACTGAACCCAAGCGATTGCACTGCAGGCTATGCGTTACTGAACCCGAGCGATCGATCGATGGCTGTTAATTGAACCCGATCGAGCGATTCCTTCGCTACTGCTGCTAACTGAAGCCGATCGATTGGATGAACAGTGAGCGTTGCGGGGGGGGGGTGGATGAACAGTGAGCTGTGGCGTTGCCTCTGGATGAACAGGACCCCGTGGTGTGGAGGGCTGGATGAACAGTAGACGGTGGAGGGGTGCCCGTGGAGGGGTGGTTGAACAGGACCCCGCGGTGTGGAGGGCTGGATGAATAGTAGACGATGGAGGGGTGGTTGAACAGGACCCCCTAGTGTGGAGGGCTGGATGAACAGTAGACGGTGGAGGGTGGTTGAATAGTAGCCGGTGGAGTAGCGCGCGGTGGAGGCTGGATGAACAGGAGCCCATGGAGGCTGGAGGAGGTCGACGGTAGCCCGTGGAGGCTGGAGGAGGTCGACGGTGGAGATGAACAGTATCCCGTGGAGTCCCGTTTTGTGGTACGCCACACCCCTCCCGATCAACAGGACCCCCGTTTCGACCGTAGCGCTCCAACACAAGTCCGTTTCCTCCGTTTTGCGGTACGCCACACCCCTCCCGATCAACAGGACCCCCGTTTCGACCATAGGAGGTCCGTTTCCTCCGTTTTGCGATACGCCAGACCCCTCCCGATGAACAGGATCCCGCTTCGAACGTGGCCGGTCGAACACAAGGCCGTTTCCTCCGTTTTGCGGTACGCCAGGCCTCGTTTCCATCGCCTGTTCCGTCCAAGCCCTCCCGATGAACACGACCACGCATTCCGTTCCGACCCAGCCGGTTGGCTCCCACGCGTTCTATTGCCTCCCGATGAACACGACGCATTCCGTTGTCTCCCGATGAACACGACGCATTCCGTTGCCTCCCCATGAACACGATGACGACGATGTTTCTCCGTTCTGACCCAGCCATGTACACGAGCCCTGGCCGTACGTATGCGCGAGTAGGCGTTCGAGACCCTGCCCGTATGTACGTACGTGGCCGTATTTTCTTTCTTGCACCCTGGCCGCTATACGTACGTGTACATGCTACGTGCGCGCCTCTACTACGACACATATGCGCCTCTACTACGACACGTGCGCGCCTCTACATCGACCAGTATATATGTACGTACACGTTCGCGACCAGAATGACAACGCTACGTACGCTTCGACCAGGTGGGTCCCGACTGTCAGGCACTTCCTTGCCTGCGAAGATGTAGCTGGTGGGTCCCAGCAGTCAGGGGGGCGAATCGATTTTTTTTGCCCGGACGCACTTCCTTGCGCGCGAAGATGTAGCTGGTGGGTCCCAGCAGTCAGGGGGGCGAATCGTTTTTTCGGACGCACTTCCTTGCATGCGAAGATGTACCTGGTGGGTCCCAGCAGTCAGGGGGAAACGTTTTTTTCGCGAAATACGGTGGCCCGTCCGGTGGGTCCCCGCTGTCAGGTGGAGGAATAATTATTTTGCGCGTAATAAGGAGGCACTTCCTTGCTGCGGCCGTGGACCACCTATCAGCCTCTCCACGTACAGTCCACGTCCGATGGAAGCCATTCCTTGACCACGTTGACCACGCCGCGCCGAGAGCACCAGGGCGGTGGACGACGGTGAGGCCTAGGAAGGGGACGACGCGGAGCCGGGGAAGACACGGTAGTGGATGCCCACGCATAGAGGAGTATGAGGGTTCACTCGTTTGGCTGCGGTGTGAGGCTGTCATCGCCGCAGAATAACAGGGGGTGTGGGTGCGTAGAGGGATGGCCTGGCCAGTGGTGGGAGTAGTAGGGGGCGGTGAGGCCTCCGCGGCATCACAGCCGGCCATGGGCGGCAGGAGCAGGCGGCACGACCGGCGCTGCTTTGGGCGGCTGGAGCAAGAAGACCAGAGGTTGAAGAAGCACTACGGCCATTGGATGGACATCGTACGGTCACTGGAGCTAGAATCATTCATATATTGACTAAAGTTGACAAAGGCCTCCGTCCCAGTCAACTTCGTAGGCCCACAAGTCAGCCTCCCACCAAGGTGGGTCCCAGCTAGCAGGGGGTATTCATTTTTTTGTGCGTAATAAGGAGGCACCTCCGGTGGGTCCGAGCTGATAGCGGGGGGAACGTTTTTCTCGCGAAATACGGTGGCCCGTCCTGTGGGTCCCAGCAGTCAGGGGAAAACGTTTTTTTCGCGAAATACTGGTGGCCCGTCCGGTGGGTCCCTGCTGTCAGGTGGAGGAATAATTATTTTCCGCGTAATAAGGAGGCACTTCCTTGCGGCTGCCGTGGACCTAGCTGTCAGCCTCTCCACGTACAGTACTCTTCCGATGGAAGTCGGTTGTTGACCACATTGACCACGCCGCGCCGAGAGCACCAAGGCGGTGGACGACGGCGAGGCCTAGGAAGGGGACGACGCGGAGCCGGGTAAGACGCGGCAGTGGAAGCCCGCGCGGAGAGGAGTACGAGGGTTTACCAGTTCGGCTGCGGTGTGAGGCAGCCATCGCCGCAGAATAACAGGGGGTGTGGGTGAGTAGAGGGATGCCCACGCCAGCGGTGGGAGTAGTAGAGGGCGCTGAGGCCTGCGCGGCAGCACAGCCAGCCACGGGAGGCGGGAGTAGGCGGTCCCGCCGGCGCTGCTTTGGTGGCTGGAGCAAGAAGATCAGAGATTGAAGAAACACGACGGCCGTTGGATTGACATCCAACGGTTACGTCTGCTAGAATCGTTTGTTGACGTATATAATAACTAAAAAAATCTTGCATACGCGTCAACTAAACAGGCCCACAAGTCAGACCACTCCCTCTTTTTTTAATAATTTATATATAGCTCATGGCAACTTCTTATGCAATTTATTGCAGTCGTTTTTTTGGTTGGCCAGGGCCAATTTCGCATATTTATGTGGGTTCCAAACTATTTTTAATACCGAAATGTCGAGCCAGATTTAAAGTACTTTGAAGATATATTTAAATTAGGTTAATGCCCAGTGAAATAGGAATCTGAAAATGTGAAAAAATTCAGAAATTATAAAGTAATTGCCAATTTGTCATCTGTTTTTATATTTACAACCCATTTCATATTACTTTCAAGATTTGCAGGCGTCTTGAAAGAGTTGCAGCCCATCAGGGCGTAGAAAAATAAGTAGGCCTGGATTGGGTATTCTTCAGAAAAAATAAACTGGGCTCATTTTCACAAAGAAAAAATAGCTGGGCTGGTCACATGGTGAACATAAAATATAAGCCTGGGCTAGACGGGCCACAGCCCAGTTCAAACCCTGCTCCGTCTCAACAATACCAAACAAAAAAAATACTGCTCGAGTAGCTACGTCCCAGGTGTCAGCCGATCTTGTGCTGTTCTCTTGTCTATTGACTATATACGCTCACAATGTCGTGGGTCCCAGATGTCAGGAAAACACTAGGTGGAAGCATTTTATTTTTCCATACGCTGACGTGGTGGGCCCCTACTGTCATCCTCTCCACATACTTCTGCCGATTCCTGTTGTTTGTTGACCATGTTGACAACGCGAGAGGGCGGCGCCGCGGCGAGCGCACCAAAGCGCGCGGAGGACGTCGGCGTTAACGATTAAGGAGACGGTGGGGCGGCGATGCGTGCGCTGAGGCGCAGCCAGCCGTGGGAGGCGGAAGCAGACGGCCCCGCCGGCGCTGGTTTGGTTTTGGCGGCTGGAGGAAGACAGGACTGAAGAAACACGACAGACTGTAAAAGCAGCAGGAGTACTTAACAACCTTAACTGAAACCAGCAGGGGCACTTAACAACCAAAGCTGAAAGCAACGTGGTCAATAAACGGGATATTCGCTTTAGAGCCATGGAAAAGCATGAAGATAATCTTCTGTCATATTCTCCAAGATGGACGGGCCTTCATTATTTGAGACCACCCATGAATAAGTATCTTTTCACCTCCAAGGGGAATTGAGTAGGTCGACATAAACATCATGTTGTGACCAAGCGCAAGTCTGACCCGACCATGGTCAGGCATCTGTATAGGAACAATAGAACTCGGCAGTTCCTGTTTCAAGAAGATCACAGCTGTAAAACTGTGTATAAGCAATAGTTTATGAACAACATATATAACAAAAAACAGCTCGTACCATAAGTTTCTCGACACAGTTGGACCTGTTCAACGAGTGCAGCAGTGGCACACATATCCCACGTGGCCTTCCACCATTGAAACGCCCCACAAGGACCTCAAGACGATCAATAAAGTGTAGGAACTTGTGGATGTCAATCCAGTCAACTTCAGTGGCATTAGTAACAGCCGAGTTATTACAGAGTAACAAACGAGCATACTTCTTAACTCTGAAAAAACCTACACGTGCCACCAATTATAAGAAAATATTAGTTAGAAGTAGCATCTTCGTGAGAGATTCGTTGCTACTTCTAAAGTTAAATTGTGATTAGTTAGACAGAATAGGTGGATTAAGAAGTAATCGAGGCAACAAGCAAGAACCAGATACAAAACTAACATGGATGAACAATTGGAACGACGTCGGGGTGGAAGATCGCAGTGAAGATGAGACCAGGTTCTGCTATTTCCATCAACATTCGTGCGCCAACTTTCAGTCTGTAACACTTGAGAAAGTTTATCCAAGTTCGGCCTAAAAAAAGCAGTGATCTTCTTGGTTCATGAACCCAACTCGGAACTTATATCCATGGCTTGTCTTCACTATGACCATTAAACTAGTGTATTCAGTTATGGCAAGGCCGAGCATCTTGAGTACATGTGTTCTAGCAGAGCAAATAATACACTGCAGGAAAAATAATATGAGAACACAACATGTTCAAAAAAAACCCACCCTCCCGGATAGAAAAGAGGATCCTAGGAACATACTGTGCGCGTTTCAAAATGTTGTGTTAGGATGAGAAGGAACAAGTGTGGCGTCTCGCCGACGGCGCAGAAACCTGTAGGGTACTCGCACTTTGGGTACTGCAAATGAAACACACTAGATTCAGTTGCAAGAAAAATGCAACAACGGCGGCGGCTGCCATCCTAGGATTACCTGCGACCAAGGGACTTGGATTTATCGAGGATGGATGAAGAATTTGTATCTGGTTCTCCATGAGAAAACCCTATGCAATCGCCGAGAGGGGGTTTTCTCTGAACAAGCAGACGAGGGAGAACGGGATTCAGGCCCAGTGAAATATTGCTGCTTCGTCCGTCCAGCTTACTGCTAAAGCTGGAAAGGGGGTTGTGATTTGACGGCTCATTGGGCATTACTGCGGCGCTATGACCGGGGTGTGTCTACCGTGAAGTTGTGCACTCTAATTTGTGCATATGGCACGTGGACCCCATTGCCGGTTGCCCCACATATCAGCGAAAGGAAGTAGAAAGACAGGAGTAACTAGTTACACATAAATATATTTTTTTGACAGAGAGATACTCCCTCTGTAAAGAAATATATAAATCTTTTATATCACAGGCTCACCTTGCCAAGAAATATACTCCCTCTGCAACGCACGGGCATTATGGGGGTTCAGCTTTTTTTATGGGGGTTCAGCTAAGAATATAATACTCAGATAGGCTCACGGTTCTGGACTTTGGGCCGCAGGCCGACCCTGCATGTTTGGGGGCCCATGTGTTCTACTTTAGCGCTTTTCATATTGCAAGCGATCGGTACGGCGCTGGTTTTAGATGCTGTCGCAAGGCGAATACACAAAATTGAATAAAGCACGGCAGCTGTTGGAATGAAATCGAACGACAGTTCCTAACCAGCAATCAGAGTTGCAATTCTATCAACGATATACCATGTGATAAATAATACTGTCGTACTACTTATACACACATGACACTTGTTTCACCATGCCAGATTATTACATCAAAATCTCTCGGAGGATAGATCAGTTCGGCAGTTGCGTGCTGCTACTAAAGAATTTCAAAGTTGATTTGGACCAGCTCTCCTTGCCGAGAAAGTTTGATTTTGACATCATCCCCTACCGCAAGATATGATTTAGATTTGAACCTTGACCATCCTTTAGCATCAATCATCATGCGACCATCCTTTGTACTTATGGTATATTGAGCAGGTTCATTCACACCAAGGCTGCGCATGGTAAGAGAAACTTGGCCGCGGTCGCCCGGATTGTTGAATGACTCCCTCGTTGCTCTAGGAATTCTCTGTTTGCAAACAAGAAGACATACCCAAACAGTTAGATCAACACAGTGAATCATGTGAAACAACATGGAAAGAAAAAAGAACGAAGCACTTGGGCGGCCAATGCTTACCAAGAAGGTGGACATGTCGGTTTTTGTAAGGACTTTGGTATATGAAGTGCGAACTGTAGCCCAGTCTGTGTTGCCGGTGCAACTGCACGGGCCGGAGCAGATGCAAGTGCAAGTGTTGGTGCAGGTGCCGAAGCCGCTGCTGCTGCCGGAGATGGTGCTCCTTGTAGAGCTGGTGCCGGTGTCGGAGCAAGTGCCGGTGTCGATGCCCGATCCTCCGGTAGATCAGACTGATCCGCTGACGCGGTCGGTGCCCAATCCTCAGCTGGATCAGACTGAGCTGCTGCCGCTGTCAGTGCTAGAGCAACTGCCGGTGCTCGATCTGTGCGAGACAGCGGCGATCGTGTCTGGTCTGCTATGATCAGCTTTCTAACTTGACTAGTGACCGTGATCTAGTTTTTTTCTTCATTTCTTTTAAACGCGAGAAGGACTAATTGTGGCGTTTTTGTTAAACCAAACTGCAGTTCATCATAGGGATTAAGCTTGTACTCAGACAACAGACTGATCCAATTTTTTCCAGTAATATAAGTGATGGACAGTGCCTTCGTTACTGACACGACATAAGAAGTGAAACCTGCAAAAATAGCCATTGTAGAGCAAACCAAACGGTTTATTCTGTGATGAATGTCACATGGCAAAACCTGCATCGTAAAATTGCAGGAAAAGAAAGAAAACATGACATTAAATCAATAAGATTTAGACAGTAAATCAATAAGATTTACTTGATGTGACACGAGTGAATCCTTACCAGGAAATCACTATGTTGAAGTACTAAACAGAAGATTGATTGTCCAACTACGTGTGGCGTGTAGGGGCCCCGCCTACTCCCACAAGCAGGACAGTCCAAAGGTCGTGACAAATCGAATGGACCGAACATCCATGGGACTGGAAATCCTGGTGGGTGCGATAAACCCTGCAATGCATACAGATATTGGAGTGTAACCATAATTGATAAACCGTCCTCACAAAAAATATGATCTGGATACTTCAAAATATACAGACTAAATTGAGTGGACAGACATTAACATAGACCGTTCACACACCAAAAGCGGCAGTACTAATAAACAATACAGGGTTCACAAACACAAATCAAGTACTGAACAATAGTACTTACTACAGACAAGCAAAGTTGCACTAACTAAACTCTGCAGACTATTTCTTGCCACCGACCTATGGGATGAACCCCGCATAACTGACTAGGCCATGGACTTCGTGTGAGATGTCTACATGCACCATCACCATCTTGTCAACCTTGGAGAACCTAACAGAGTGGTCTTTCCACTCATAAACATGATGAAGAAGACATGTCGCATCAGATTTGTTGGGAAGCTTTACAAGAACCACACCCTTCGTAATCGAAGGCACAACCAGGAAATTGTTGTGGTCGAGTACAGCCTCGAGAACACGCCTGACAACAATGCTACAGGAAAACACTAGTTCAGGACACGTGGTGACAAGGACACAGCAGCTGGATAGTTCAGCAGTAGAACTCATCATCAGGTCTTCCAGTTCACACGGCATGACTTTGAGAACTTCATCTCCACCGCGGACCTGGTTCTAATTCAAACAGAAACCATATTTTATTACTACCTCCCTTTAGAAATATAAGATGATTTTCGATATTATACTCCATATATGCTACATATACGCACAGAAATGAGTGAACAAAGACACTAGAACATGTCTTCAAAGGCATGAGAGCAGAGGGATTACATGCAATATCCATAACACAAGTTACTGAGGCAAATATACCCTCTTAAAAGGTAGCATTGATGTTCATAAAGTACTCCCTCCGTCCCAAAATTCTTGTCTTAGATTTGTCTAGATACGGATGTATCAAGTCACATTTTAGTATTAGATACATCCGTATCTAGACAAATCTAAGACAAGAAATTTGGGACAGAGGGAGTAGTTGAAAGTAATCTATAAGAAATCAGTGTCAACCTCTCGCATGTTTTGGTCAAAAGAGGAATTTAGAACCGTCATTTGGCACACTAAAATCACATGCAAGATCACCCAGAAAGTTGTAATACCAGTACTAGTACTGCGTGTTAGATGAAAAAACACGATCAAGATCGAGAAAAAGATCGTCAACAAGAGACATTACCTGGACTTGCTTAATGAGGGATCCCGGAGAGGGGGGCTTGGACAGGGCGATGGCTTTGAGCTTGTCTGCGGTAGTCTCGGTGGGGTGCTTGCGCTTCTTCGTACCATGAGCCTCGACGGTTTTGGCCAGAGCCATAGACATCACGTCGGCCGGTGCTCCGGCGTCCATCCAAGAGAGGAAGCTGAGAGAGAAGAGTGAAAGGAGGAATGAGATGAGGGAGAAGCGAAGCGAGTGGGGGTTTTCTTCAAGAGAGGAAGCTGGGAGAGAAGAGTGAAATGATGGTTGCTTCGTCCGTCCAACTTATTGCTGGAAGGGAGGGGGTTTTTTGATTTGACGGCTCATTGGGCATTACTGCGGCGGTTCAATCGGGGTAGTCTACCGTCACTCTACTACGGAGTAATTTAGTGCATGGCTGGTGGACCCAGGTGCTGGCTGTCCCACACGTCGGCGGAAGTGAGTAATTTAGTGCATGGCTGGAGGAGGATCCGCACGGTAGAGCGTGTCCACTGTTTTTCTGAAGAAAAAAATGATTACAGCAAGCGTTTCCACTCTTACGACGGAGGAGTGCGAAACACGGCAGCCACTTGAACATACACAGTGCTCCTACTACTAGGCATGTGCAGTGGTTCATACGTCAGTACTACACAATCTTGTTGCTAGTGTAGTAAGATATGAGGATAACAAATGATGTTGTGCGCATGTCAACTACTCCTATATGTAACATAGTACCGCTTTTTCGACTGTTCGGTCGAGAATGAACGGTGAGATCAATGTTAACAGAACTAGGTCCACAGCGCACGGAGAGTACGGTGCTATAGTACTCCACGAAACATGAACCATATGAAGCACGAATAGTGTTAGGCAGGGTGTATGAAGGGTGCACGGGATGGGAGCAAAAGTTCCCTTCTCGACCCACTTTTGGGTGTTTGGCAGAGTGCATGAAGGGTGCATGAGTCCACACTAGTAGGTTGACAAAAATACACAAAGAGGAAAAAACTATATTGAGATGAGAATGCAACCAAACACACCCACACGCTTTGTGCTACAGTGACTGATCTGCACCGTCTGAGTTTGATCCAACGGTCATGTTGCGCCGAGACATGGACATGCCCATGCAGAGGGCGCCTAAACACCACCGAAGTCCCTCTGCTTCTCGAGGCGCACGACGTTGGTGATGCAGGGAGCAACCGCCCGCAGAGCCCGCTCCCGGTCGACGGGAGCCAGCTCGTCAAAGACGGTGTCCAATGGCACGAATGGATTCCGGTGACGGAGCCCTGAAAGGATTCGCCCGGCAACGGCGACGGCAGCCCGCAACCCCTCCTTGTCCAGCTCAGCCCCCACCATCGCGCGGAGACGGCTCAGCTCCTCGGAGATATAGGTGAAGAAGGAGACCAGGTCAGGAAGCCGCAGCTCGTTGAAGTCGACCGGGTGGTCGAACGGGTTTAGCCCGACGGCCGGCATCATCGCGCTGGCACGACGGTAGGCATCGCGCAGCCGCAACACGTGTGTGGCAACTTGGTTCACCAAGTGGCTTAGGCGATCCTGGACCTCGTCACGATCGGCCCGCTCGCGCTCCAGCCGGCTCCCCTGACGGCCTATCGTATCTCCCGCTTTCTGCAGCAACACCGCCGACGCCTCGAGCATCTTTGTGGTGGACGCCTGCCGCTTTTGAAGCTCCGTGAACTCCCACACATAACGGAGGAGCATGGCACTCCTCTCCTCCTTGAGCTCACGGAGCTCCACGTCCTTGGCCCTGAGCTCCGCATCCTTGACATGGAGCTCCTGTGTCAGGCGCCTCACCTCGGACTCCGTGATCTGCTGCGCCGCCATGGCACCAGGTAGAAGCAACGGGGAGAGGAAGCAAAGGGGGCGAAACGGCTGAAAGGCAATGCAATCTACGAGAAGGCGGAGGGAGCGGGGAATCTTTTGGTTTTCACCACGGTAAAACACCAGTCGGCGACTTCTCACATCAGGGAGCAGTGGGTTTTTACAGGCGGAGTCATCGTGACTATTTGCTGCCGCGCCTGCTCCCGTCAATCAAAAAAATAAAAATCCTGCCGCACCCAAACACCAGAGCAACGCCGCGGTGGATATTTAAATTTACCTGCCGGCAAGTAGATAAAAAAAAGGGGTGAAAAAACAAATGTGGTGGCGGCCTAGCTAATTGGTCGAACTAGCCCAACTAGCTAGCCACCGTGCTTCACTGATGTACTCGGCGGGAAAGGTGGTCTTTCGTGATTTGACGACTCATTTACTTGCTTCGGCGCTACGACCGAGGAGGACCCAGAAAACGCGCGGTAGGGCGTCCCACGTCAGGAAGAATATATGTGTGCACCACCCGGGAGGACCCCGAAACCACGCGGTAGGGTGTGCCACGTCTCGGCACGGAGGAAAAATGTGCGTGTAAAAATATACTGTATCAGACGTAGTACCTATGGTTGGACCTCGGGACCCAGCCAGTCGGTCGAAAACACCCCACTAGCCACGCAGCTTCATCATGCAAACGTGGCACGGAGGATAGATGTGGTTAGCTCCGTCTCGACCAGCCACAACGTCTCTTGTTCTAGGCGATTCTTCTATTTTCCAAGCTTTTTTTAGTTGTAATAACACCACGGCAAGCTAGCGCCGCTCTTCGTGTGTGCCCGTGCAAAGGTTAGACGATGGAGAGAAGAGAGATTGTGATCGCAGACCTGGGACCCACCAGTAAGTGAGACAACGGTCATGCACGTGTTGACGAGGCACTCCCTCTACTCTACTCAACGCAAGTACCGTATAAAATCAAGTTATGGGACAAAGCCAACAACCGTTCATTTTTTCAGGCTATCGACTTAGGCTTTGTAGTCCAAGTTGCCAGTTCGAATCTCGTCTTTCAGATTTGTTAGTTTTAGGTCCAAATTTGATTAATGACAAGTGGGACCCCCGTGTGTTGTTCCGATATTTCAGTGTAGGATGGTTTTTTTGAACAAACACTTTGCGCGGTTAGACAAGTAACGGCACGAGTTACACGTATTTTGCAAGTTTACGAACAAAAATGACAGCGGCATAGAATATCACATCCACCCCGCAGCTTAGATACTATGGTGATACGAGTTTTTACACCGTTGGAAGTGAGATCCAATGGCTTGGGAGTAGTCTTTGTAATTATGCGCAATTTCCAAACTCTCCAAAGGTTTTTTTTGCAAATAAAACATTCAGGCCTCGTGTGTGCCGCTGCATCTTCGATCCAACGGCTCCCCGGTGCTCATATTAGGTGCTCCCCGTAGCTTAATTACCCGCTACGGTGATATGAGCATCTAGGTCGTATGATCAGTGATCAGATGGCACATGCGTAGTACTTGTACTTTCTGCGCATTTCCCAAACTCTATCAGCCGTATATTGCAAAAACATTCAAACCTCCTACTGTGGGCCATTAGATCTCAGTGAACTCGTATCACCATAGAATCTACGGTGCGGGAGCACCTCATACTCTCCCGTGCGAGAAAACATAAGGTGCTATCGCAGCTTGGATGCTACGGTGATACGAGCTTGGAGGTCGTTTGATCTGAGATCCAATGGCATCTGAGCAGTCTTTGTGCTTGTAAGCAGTGGCCGAACTCTTTTGGGGCTTTTCTGCAAAAAACCATTCGAACCACCGAGGAGGTGTTGGGTCACAAATCCAACGCCTCCGAAGAGCTTGTATCACCAAAGCATCTAAGGTGTGGTAGCACATGATATTCTTACATACAGGAGAATATGATGTCCTCCTTCATCTTAGATGCTACGGTGATACGAGCTTCGAGGTCGTTGGATATGGGATCAAAGGGCATCTAAGTAGTTTTTGTACAAATTGTGTGCAATTCTCAAACTCATCAAGGTTTCCTGCAAAAATATTAAGACACATCATGTGAGCTGCTATATCTCAGATCTGCAAGCTCCAAGCAACTCGCATCGGCATATAGCATCTAAGGTATGGGGGCACATGATATTCTCCCGGGGAGGAGGGGTGGGGGTGCACAACCAATCGGTGGTTGGGAGGGTGGGGACAAATATAATCTAAACAACCCTAAACAGAGCTCCCCAATTTCATCTAAGGTCGAGGGGTTGACCCCCGACAATCATAGCTCCGCCTAAACACAACATTTGCATGTACTGTAGTACTAGACTTAATATTCATGTTTCAGTTTCATGTTCATTTTAAATATTGAACTGAGGACCATGGATGTCTTACATTTTACTCCCTTCGTTCCAAAATATTAGTCTTTTTAGAGGCATCAAATGGACTAGCACATACGGATGTATATAGACATATTTTAGAGTCTAGATTCACTCATTTTGCTCCATGTGTAGTCACTTGTTGAACTCTCTAAAAGACTAATATTTAAGAATAGAAGGAGTATTTTTGAATTCGTGTCATACATGCATGGTTTGGAAAAATAGATGCACTATACTTATTGGATTGTTGTTGTGTTCGTGCGTGTGTGCCTTTGTGTGTGTGTGTGGTCATATGCTTGATACATACAAAGTTTTCTCACCTCCATATTGTTCATCTTTTAAATTTGAATTTGCATTGGAAAACTTACTAGGGATACCATGAAATGTGAAATCCACGTTGAGATCACTATATCACAAACTCACTCTAATTCAACAACTCGTCATAAATCAATTACCACGTCGAGATTAGTATTTGCAAGGAAAATACGGGTATTGTAATACACATAGATTCGTTCGGCAATTTAAAAGGTTCCTTTCGTATTCTCGAATGCTAGGACCCAACGGCGTACCAGCCAGACCTTGGCTCGTGTTGATCCTAAAAAAACCGGGCTCGTGTCCTTCGGTGGCGTGCGTGGTATGCACATTAGGCAACCCCAACCAGTCGAACCTCAGCGTTTCAAGTCGAAATATCTGGCGGCCAGAATTCCAGCCCTAGGAAATTCCCCTCATGTCCCCGGTCCATAATGACTACCGATGAACAACGGAGGGATGCTTTAGTAACTAGACAACGTTACCTACCGTGCCGAGCACGGTTCAATTCCCTCGGTCGCCGCTCGTCAAGGTCACCCGTCAACTGCATTGCCTAGTACTACTACTACTACACCAGGATGAGCACAGAATTGAGCCCGTTTGTTCGTGCCTAGTACTTGAGTTAATATATCAGGCAATGCACTGGTACGGAGGGATTATCCTCTTACGCTGCATATATAACTTGTCTGAAGTCTAACTAAGCAAAATGTTTGACCAAATCCTTTCTTAAGAAGTACAACAGGACAGATGTACGGCTTGAAAATTTATTGCATGATGCAGGTTATGATATTGTTTCGAATCCTGGATCTTAAATTTCAGAAAATCCAAAAGTGAGCATAAATTCTTGAAACTAAGCATGGTCACGTGATATGGCACAAATATTACTTCGTAAGTTTTTTCTTCAATTTGAGACAAGCTGCTTATGACAAGTTGCACAAATGAAGAGCCAAGGTATTTTGGAACAAAGACCTGTCACGTTAAGGCGAACGCTTTCACTATTGAAACCGTGGGCGTTTACGTGCCGCCACGAGTCCCCGCTTCTCATCGGCAGGTGCCGTCCGAGCAAGCGTGTGAGTCGACGGGAGGCGTGCGAGCAGACCGCTGCGCCGGCTGTCAGGGAGGCGTGCGAGCAGACCGCTGTGCAGGCTCACCGGGAGGCGAGCCCTTTGACCAGGCTCCGCCGCCCACCATCGTCCCAACTGCTCCCACTTTTAATGTCGCCGACGCCGCAGTTTAAAATCAACCCCGCACTACCCGGTATCGCTACAATCCTCTCTCTTCCTCTCCGATTCTCCTGTCGTCTACCTCCAACTAGCCTGACCTAAACGTACGCCATGCCGCATCACGATGGTCTGCCCTTAGTGTTCCAGTTTCCTGAGGAAGACACCCAGCCAGAGTCTCAAGAACATAAGGCGCTTTGGGACGAGCTTGAACTGGCCTTGCGGGAAGACGCCGCGCCTGTCCCCGCTCCCGTTCCGGCTCCCGTCGCCCCGACTGCGCCAGCACCCATCCCCGTGGCATTGATGGGTTGGGAGCCGCACATTGTCGCCGAGCTTGATCCCACGGGGTTCCACGAGGTCCCCGCCGACTTTCACGCGCCCGTGCACCTGCCAGCGCATGCGCCTGCGCGTGCACTGACGCGCACGCCCGTGCCGGTGCCCGTGCACCTGCCAGCGCATGCGCCTGCGTGTGCACTGAGGTGCGCGCCCGTGCTGGTGCACATGAATGTCTCCGCCACGCCGTTGACAGCGCCTGTCCCCGCGCGGGTGCCAGGGCCCCCCTCAGCGGCATGGATGGCCGCCGTCGACCGCTTCCTTGCACCAACGCCAGTCGCCTCCTCCCGCCAGTTGACTCGCTCCGAAGTCCAGAACATTTTGGCCTTCCTTGAAGCTAGGCCAACGTCCAGGAGTACGCCAATAACGGCGCAAGACGCCGCCGTCGCCGTCGGTCACAGAGCACGACAGAGGAGCCGCTTCCCACCGCGAGACGCCCCCCCTCCCCCGCCGCCGCGTAATCTAAATTTGCCATGAAAAACGTTCGGATCGCCATGCTTAAAATCTGAACGTTTATCATTTCCGTTTATTTTATATCGATCGTCGTATAATTTAAAGTCGGAGTCAGACTGAACAAAATGTATGGTTTGATCGATTGAATGTTCTACTAGAGCCGTATCAAATTAAATATAAAATGTCATCAAGCCACATGTATTCCTTGTCATCCAACGACCTAGACTGCTTCAATGTCGAGCGCTCAACACGTTTAGCGTGCAGTTAATTTCATGCCAAAAATAGTGCTAATCACATGACAACACGCAAATAATATCCTAGTAGTTAATATCCGCATGCACTTAATATACTTCCAAATTAACGTGCATTGCACGTACACACTGACTAGTGCTGCTAGTACGTGAAACTGGTGCCGTGACTTGTGAACGCGTCCAGATATGGTCAACGGCAACATCGCTCGCGAGTTCTTCCTGTTTGCCCGTGCGTCTAAACGCGGAAGGGGAGGAGAGAGAGAGCACACATGGAACCCACCAGTAAGTGAAGGCGAATAGTACTAAAAATAATATTACATGTTATCCATTAATTAGGTTGTGGTAATATAAAAACATTATGTGAACAAAGGGGGTACAACAAACATTGCTATTCTACGTATGTTGCCTATTGACGTGCGGCTTGAAGGCCCGGTCACATGTTCGATCCTCGTCCTTTATTTTTCAATTTGTATATGGGTCTAAATTTGTTTCATGACATGTGGGCCCCTAGGTGTGTAGTTTGTAGCACTTTAATTTGTGGGTCGAAATTTGTTCCATTCCAAGTGGACTATCGGTGTGTAGTTTTGTAGCTTATTTATAATAATTAAAGAGAACAACATAGTTTTTTCAATAATACCATGGTGCGACATTGAAGGCGAGAAAGGACGTGCGAGAGAGCGATGACCGAGCCAGAGGGAAATCAACTAGGGGAGTTGTGTGGGTTGCAACGGTGTTTGGAGTAGTTGTGGGCCGAATGCTACGAAAATATAATCTAAACCGACCGGAATAAATGCCTACACAAATTAATCCAAGGTTGGACTGCCCCTCGCAATGTAAATAGCTCCGACTTTGCGAGGGATGGAGAGGTATTAGCTTCAACGCGTTGAAGATACAGTGTGAGAAAGCGAGGTCAATCGAGAGACATATAGATAGAGAGACAAAGTGAGTGTGGTCCAACATTCATTGAACAAATATATATATGCTCTGGAGAGATATTGTCCGATTGAGCTTTTTGGCAAGGGTGAGGGCTGTAAGATAGAGCTTGAGAGATGATCCAGTCACAGACGTGTAGATATATTTTGTGCGTGGGAGGAAGCAAGGTCAACCGATCACATAGGGTCGCCGTGCGATCAAAAGAGTGAGACGGGTTGGAGAGAGTGACCTAGATAGACGATGTGCATGAGAGAGTATACAATGTGAATAGGTCGAATTGGGCTCAAACATGGTGATATATCGTTTTTGTCCGAGAAAGAGCGAGGTCAATCGAGACATACGGAGAGAGAGAGAGAGATTGAGTGAGCGTGGCCCACCATGAGGTCGAAAGAGTGGCGGCGGCTTGGATGGACTGACCTAGATAGACAATCTGCATGAGAGAGTATAGAGTGTGTCGATCGAGGCCCGAACAGGGAGATATATCATTTGTGTGTGAAAGAAAACGAGGTTAAACGAGACTCGGATAAAGAGAGCGAGATTGAGCGAGTGTGGCCCGCCGTGCGGAAGAAAGAGTGAGACAGTCTCGAGGGAGTGACCTAGATATACAATGCGCATGCCTGCGCACGAGAGGTTGGGGGGCTAGATAGGCAATGCATGTATTTAGCGCGAGAGGGTGAGAGGGAGAGGGGGGAGAGAGAGAGAGCTCGGCATGGGATGCAATGGCGGGTGTGTGAGGTAAATACATTTGGTAACAGAGTGGAAAAAGGGGTTGTGTAGTTGAGAGACTTAGAGATCGAAACATGGAGAGAAAGAATGAACGTGTGTTCGAAACCGATAGCTTCCTAAGGTGGTTAGGAGAGGAAGATTCAGGAAGT
>NC_057814.1:616610883-616611674 GCF_018294505.1 Triticum aestivum
GTACGAGACTTAATATCGATGTTTCAATTCGGTGTACATTGTAAGATTTGAACCGAGGACCAGGCATACGGGTAATTATTTCGAATTCGTGCCATACTAAGTTTCGAAAAGTTGACATTGACTCAGTTTGTTGTGCTATTTTGTAGGTCATATGTTTGAATCCATCCAAAAGTTTTCTCACTACCATGGTGTTCATCATATACATATGAATTTGTATTAAAAAAGTAGCGTGGATACAGTGAAATGCGAAATCCACGTTAGAATTGGAGATCGCTACGTGACACACACTCTAATTCAAATAACTAACTATGTGACACACACTCTAATTCAAATAACTAATTATTTGACACACACTCTAATCCACGTTAGCGTGGGTACCGTTTCAATTTTTTTCAAATAACTTCTCATTAATTAATTTATAGTACTCCCTCTGTTCACTTTTATAAGACCTTGAAAACATTTCAGATAATGTGCAAAACAGTTCATTTTAAGTTGTCTGAAACGACTTACAAAAGTGAACGGATGGAGTATCTCGTTTCGAATGACTAATTATTGCAAGGAAAACACGGGCATGGTAATACATACAGATTCGTTTGCAAATGAAAGAAGATTCGTTTGCATTCTCAAATGTAGGCGCACCAGGCAGACCAGGGTCGTGTCGGGGTGGACGCTGCTTCGGTGCCTTAAGGCACCGAAGCATAGTCCTGTCGGGGTGGTCGAGTGTGTCGGACGGACGCGTAGCACCCAGCCACCCACCCCCCCTCCCCCCAAAAAAGGACGACGACAATATA
>NC_057814.1:616611856-616627403 GCF_018294505.1 Triticum aestivum
AATATCTGGCGGCCCCAATTCCAGCCCTGCAAAATCTCTCTTCTCCACCGTCCCCTTCCGCGCCCAGATTGCTCAAATCCCTAATTCGCCGCCAACCCTCGAATCGCCCCTCGTCTCGTCTCTTTCCCCACCGTTCCCCACCTCTGTGCTGGACGACGACGACGAAGACGATGGTCGCGCTTCACCACCGCACCGGAGCTACCTCATCTACGCCCTCGTCCACCGCACCAGGTGGTCCACTGACAACGTCGGCCGCCGCAACCGACGTGCCTCACAGACACCGAGTTCTACCGCATCAGGTGCGCTTCACCGACGCTGTCTCCCAGCTCACCGGGGCTACTTCACCGAGCACATCGTCGCACCTCTGCCCCCCGAGGCCGTTGGGGCTTCACCAACGGTCTCGTCCACCGCATCGTAGCGCTCCGCTGCCACTCAAGATCTGCATTCGTGCGCGGCCAGCCAGCGCCAGCGCATCACCCTCAACAACTCTGAAGTGACCCACACTCTAGCTAGGCGAGCATGCCCAAACGCTGGCCCGAACTAGGTATCCACACATCACTCCCTTGTGCACTGTTCCGACGATGTTTGGATATCCTTTCACTGCTCTCTTAGCTTACACGCCTATGCAACTCTGACTGTAACTCTTATTTCTTCTGGAGATATCATCTGAAACAAGCAAATCCATTTTTTAGCGAAGCATGACGGCGCTACGGGATCTGGTACACATCCTGCACACCCGTATAACCTTGTAAGTATCTGTCCTACGGTACAACATCAAGGTCGATTCCTCTTATTTGATCAACCATTCGCCGTGTCAAAAATGCAGAGGCGGATGCAAGGAGCACAAGGCCTGCACATCCAAGCAAGTGGTAACATGGACTTGTAAATGGAACATCCCAAACGCAAGCAGAGCTGCAGTGAGCCTGTACAACGAGCTAGCGTAAGTCCCTGCATTTCATTTAATTCGTACTGGCATTCGTGTATGATTTGTGTGCAGTGGTTGATCCACGAATTCAAGTTACCAGGGGCAAACATTTAACTTAAAAAATACGAAGGCACTTGCACTCCGGAAATCAACATAACTTGAGAAATGTGAAGCTACATGCACTTTGAAAACCAGCTAATGATCCAAAGTAGTTCAGATTATAAACACTAAATGATGCAAGCACCAAAAAACACAAAATGCAACATGGTGTACAAGGACTACAAACATGGTCTGTACCTGCTTGAATTATTCGTTCTCTGGCTGAAAATATCAAAGTGTAATTGCACGTATAACCAGTGCGCAAACTACATATCAATATATCTATCCTGCACAAGTATGGCAATAGTTTCAAACAACAGATTAGAAAAGTATTTATGCTATGTTGTCATGATACGGGGACTTTCTGGTAGATGGCCTCGACGTTTCCTCAAGCTATGAAAATGCACTATAATTTGGTTGTCATCAATGCCTGCAAATCTCTGTCTCTCTCAACATAGTAGATCATCATTAGACACTAAATCCTTCAATGAGCTTGCAAAATGCTTGCATTAGATCCCTCATTAGACACTATATGTTCATCACCAGGAGCATGTAAAATGTTTGCATCAAATCCTTCATTAGCAGTCTGTTCATTAGACACTTCAAGCTCAAGAACAACATGAGCTTGTATGTTTGCACCGGAAACTTGATTAGATACATCAGATTCAGTCAGTTCAGTATTGATTGGGGGAGTTATAAAATAAGTAGAAATTGGTTTCATTTTCTCATAGATTCCCTACATACAAGCAGTTTTACAACACCGTCAGGTTTAACTATTGGCCAGAAATTGAAGAGTTGAATTAGATATAATCAGGGATGTGATGTACCTGCTCGTTGCGCATGCTACTCTTGCAAGATGCGACTGTCCGTTTGCGCAAGCTCGATGCCATGCCCGTGCTGCCGCCGCTGCCTCCCACGCAGGCTACACCCAGGGTTGGATCTTCATCTTCTTGTCCTTCCGTTCGCTTGAAGCCCGGCGACCGCCCTCCAACGAGGGCGCGAGGAAGTGCTGTGTTGGTCTGTCCAGCGGCGGCTAGGTTAGGAGCGAACCAGACTGGAGGCTGGAGCGAATGAATTGGGATTTTTCCTGCTGTCGATCGATATGGGAGGCGCTCGTTTGGGCCGCGAGCCTGCTATAGGGCCTGCCTTGCACTTATGTTATTGGCCCATCCAAATTGAAACATTTTTCTTCATTTTTTACATTGCCTGCTCGTGCGTTGGGACAACAAAACTAGCGTGGGCCAACCTGGACGACTCAAACTAGGTGCACACTTTCCAGCCACCTGAGGCGGCTGCCCATACCAGCCCCTATGGTGGCGTCGCCCCTTTTTGCGTGTATGATTGGATAGTGAAAAATATTCTAGTGGCGCTTTTGATTTACCCACAGAATGGTTGAATTGCTTGTTTCTATGAACTGAGTTCGCCAATAATGTGAAGCATGCCAGTCTTTTCATCCTATTGTAGATTGCTTAGATCTCGATATGCCAAAAGTAATCACATAAAATATACAGTAAAAGCCAGTGTGATGTGTTTGGCTACAACTAGTCTGATTACACGTCCTCATATAACATATCAAGGACGCACCATCTTACCAGATTAACCATTCGATTTACCCATGCAGTGTGGGAAGAAAGAAGTATTGGGACTGCGTATCCAAGCAATTGATGCCATGGACTCCTTCGTACAACCTTGTAAGCGAAAAAGAAGTTGCAGTGTGCATGTACAAAGAACTAGTGTAAGTTCATTTACCTGCTTCTCGGAATTTTAGTTAGCCACTTATTGCAAAATTGTTCAATTACGTTGCTTGGCTTAATTTAGTTTGCTACTGATTACATAATGGCACAGCCTGTTAATCATATTGTAGACTGCGCCTATCTATGTGTTTGATACTTACTGTTAAGAATTACCTGTTTGCCTTAACTTAAATATCTACTTGTTTGTTTAACTGCTTTGCTGCTGCAACAGCGGGTTACAATGATGTTAATAACTACTTTTCAGCATCCAATTGAAACTCTTTAATTCCTTGTTTGTTTAACTGGTTTGCTGCTATAACTCCCAGTTGAGATGTTTTGCTAACTTCAACTTTTCTGAATCCACTCGGAACTTTAATGGCAAAACAGGTTAGCCCAAGATCAAAGAGCGAGGTCCCCATGGACGTTGCATCATCCCACAGCAGTGGCACCGGCCCAATCGTGCATTATGAATTGCCAACTGCTGATGCTCTAGAGGCTAAACTAGTGGTAGAAAGAGATTCTGCTTCTACACTTAGAGATGAAGTTGACATATTGAGGAAGCAAACAACACAATCACAAGCAGTACTCAAGACAACCATTAAATATTTGGTGGATTTCAAAACGAAGCAAGCTGAGACTGACCAGATTGTTAAGGTCCTGAAGGAAAAAAGGAAATTAAATTCCTACTTGGTAAATCATAGGTGAAATGTTGTTTCCATAGGTGAATAACCTTTGTGTTGTCTGTTCATGTAATCAATCAAACCATTTGTTTTAGAGATCATGTAATAATTGTTTTTTTTGTTTTTTGGTTTGTAATTTTATTTGAGCACAAGTCTGTATCAATTGATAAGACTCGGAGACATTTCATTTGGATTGCTGTGCCAGACCTACAAATATGCCAATCAGGCTGAATGTGCATTCAGCAATAGTAGTAGTATAGATGGACCATAAGTGGCACGCATTGGAAAGGGCCAAGATGCTGGCTAAAAAAAGGATGCTGTTGTAGCAAAAAAAAAGTACAGCGGCCTGGCTTATGTATGTTAGTTGATATTATTGATCCATATACTCTATAAGTGTTTATATGTCTATTAGTTCTGTACATTCTTGGTTGATTGACTCGGTATTTGAATCTTGATACATCGCTTGTGTACATATCTAAATGGGAGTACACATTATGCTGCGTGTGACATTTGAGTTGGACATGAAGTGTTCCAAATATTCGAATTCACCTTAAACTGGATTCTAGTTTCTGAATTTGAGTATCGGCATTTGTAAACCATATTCATATATGACAGTGGAATACATCTTTGTCTTCCTTTTGAAGATATATAAAAACACATAGAATGATTTATAAAGATTCATATAGGAATACAAAATGGATTCGAATTTAGTTGCCAGGGTAAACGTGGATGCTTATTGTCCCAAAATTCGAAAGAAGCAGCAAAATGTCCACTCCCACGTCGGCTGCCCGAAGCCAAGTGTTTGGGAGATGGAAATTAATGTCTACCCATTACACGGACAATCCATCGGCCCGATTTCCACTGCTCTAAATAGGGGTAGGTTAGTAACTTCAATTAGACGTGACACGACCGCCTCTGAGCCCATTCCGACACGGTGGGCGTCAAACATGGGCGGCAAAACTCATTTGATTCAAGCTCGTCCGAAAGACCTCTGTTTCTCCCTCCATTCCCCATTCATACATGGTGGGCGGCAAAACAAACTCGACTCGGCCGAAATCGATGTAGGCAAATATTTTCAATAGGGGCAGGTTTGTAACTTCACTCAGACGTGACACAACCGCCCTACCTGTCAGCCCCGTTCATACACCGTGGGCGCCAACCATGGGCGCCAACCACCCTCTCCTCGCCCGAAATCGCTCTGGGCAAATATTGGCGAGATGCGAGATTACCGTCCTATCCCCAACCGACGAGACGTCCAAATTTTAAACGGGGGCTAAGTTCGTAACTTTCCCATATTTCAGACAGGCGCGTCCCAAAAACATGGTTCCCCGTACCTCTCCCTCCATTTTCCCATTCATACACCGTTCGCGCTAGAACACCCCATCCCCACACCAGCCTCCGTCGGCCACCCCATCCATCGCCGCCGTCCTCCACCACATCCATCGCCACCGTCCTCCACCATGCCGGAGCGCCTACCAAGACCGCGTCGTCCACTGCTAGAGATGGACGTTTCTCATCCACGGCGACAGACCAATAGCCTTGCATCGCGTCCTCTCGCTTCATCGGCGCCGTCGTCCTCTTTGCCGGGGCCGCTCACACGACCTTCTCTTCCACCGCACCGGGACTTATCCCCCGATGCACCCGTCTACCGTCCTAGATCTGCTTCAATGCCACTGACAGCCATCGCACCCCCGATGCCTACACGGCGCCGCAAGAGAGGTGGTACTTCATATCTCCTCAACTTTCTGATCTCAACCAAAAAATAGATCTTAACTTGGTTACTCTACTTTCATTTCAGCTCTTAGAATTTAGTTCTTAGTTCGAAGCAAACAATGGATGCTAAATATCATTTCTCCGGTTTGCAGCTTCAAATCTGCCATGGCACAACCATAATACGGTTTAATTGATCATGCTTAGGGTTTAATTGATCATGTTGGTTCCGTGGTGGTTTCTTTAATAGAAATCGGAGGGGAAACCCTCTTTTGCTAAAAAAATATGCTTAGAGTTTCCCCCTTTTATGATCACTATACGATCAGAATACGTGCTTCGTGTAATAATAACACTGCTCCACCCATCAAGCTAAACAAACTTAGTTGTTCAAATACGAATCTGATATTATTAAAACAGAGTTGTTAAATTGGTCAGCTAAATGTTCCTAAATTAGTTTCGAAAATGCATGTTCGCCGCTCGGGTGTCTATCTCTACAGGGTGCCCACGGTGGGCCGGCCCACCCTGTGATTTTGGGTCGTCCCAGGCCCCGATTCCCCTCTATTCTGCTGCGCACTTCCGATCTCTACTCGCCCCCAGCCGCCTGCCTCGCCGGCGACTTGCCGTCCCCGGACGGCATGACTCTAGGAGGAGACGCCGGACTAACAGGAGGCCAGGAGCCGCTCACCCAACAGCATCACCGCTGCCCGGGCGCGCCGCCGTGCCTACCTTCCCAGTCCGTTCAGGGCTCAGGCGTGCAGCACCCACCAAGCCAACCCGATTTATCCTGAGATACGTCCTCAACACTCAGCAGCCACTCCTCATCATCCATTTTCTAATTGATTCATTACTCATTAGGCAGGACTGTCATTAGGGTTTGTTGTGTGCTCAGTGCTACCTACACTTCATGGTTTAGATGTATTTCGGTAATCTTTAGTACCTCTAAAGTTCACAGGGTTTTCAAAATTCCGGCCCTCGGAATAGAAACTAGTCATTTTGGATTGTTGGTCGTAGTGACATTGACCCAGATTACTACTGCAAGCCAGGTTTGTTGACAATTTTACTTGTCTTTCTTACTCATTCGATATAATATCCAATTATTCACGTCGATTAGTTGCAAACAATAAGTGCTAGACAAACTTCTTCATTCAGATTTTGGACGGTCTCTTACTGCAGTTACATTTCTGCATACTTGTCCTAGTAAGCTCACAAGTAAATGATTGATTCACTACATATATGCTTGCCTTGTCATATTTGTTGTCAATATTCTTTTAGGGTGGACCACCCTGTTTCTAAATACTGGAACCGTAGACATGAGTGAATAGTATTTCTCTATGTGATCTCTTCCATCATGTGTGGGTAACGAACACTGCATTGTATAGAAACAAAGTGTCATTTCCAGCTTTTACATAGGTTTCAATCTTTTACATGGAATACAATCTGCCTACTTGCTTTGTGTCACACTACCAACACTCCACCCTTGAAGCTAAACATTACGCCACTCATAATTGCTTAGTTTATTTGTTCAAATACGAATTTCATATGATTCTAATGTTCCGACTTCAGTTTTGAAATGTGTGCCTGCCTGTTATAGAGACATAAGGGGTTTGTATTTCTGTGTGTGGTCTGGTCAGCACGGTTGGGGAGGTGAACTTTGCATATGCAGGGGTTTATAGGGAGACACTCTCCGAGTTGAATCCGCAATGCATTCCATAGATAATCTGACTACTTTTTATGTTTTCATGAATCTCAGATTCTGAACAGCATCATAATGATTATGAGCTTGCGCGCATGAAAAGAATAAAGCAGAATAATGCCATGGCTGTCAAACTTGGCATTAAGGGACTGAAATCAAGTCTGGATGCAATGCAATGCAAACGCTCTCCACCTACAGATTCATGCTCAGAATATGATCCTAACAGTGATTCTGAGCTAGAGGGAGACCTAAGTCAATGTAGCTCCCTAGTGGAGGAGTCAGAGGAAGATGCCCTATCTTATTCACCCATCAAGGTACTTGCTCTAACTTTCCAAGGTTACATTGCTCGCACATATCTTGCAACTGATGCTTTGCATTGCTTCTACTTTGTTGAACTGCCATTAGCTTAGTTTACACATCGTGTATGTGAATACGCCCTGCCTATCCATTTTCAGTACATATTCCATCTGTCATCATACCATATTTATCCATTCAAATGTTGTTCTTGTGTATCAGACGTTCAAAAGGAAGAGGGCGATTGCTGATCGTGGAGGAGCACAAGCAAAGTATTTGGAAAAGGTAGTGGCACCTGATAAATCAAATAGCCCATTAGGTGTAGTTGCAATATCACCTGACCCACAAAATACCCCAACTCTAGCAGACTCTAGCCCTACTACACTGGTCATTTCTGATGCCCCAACTCAGCAGACCCCAACTGCAGCAAACAGTATGATTATGCCAGTTGACATAGCACCAGCTGTACGACGCAAAACCCCCATTCCAGCAAAGAGTACACCAAATCCAGTTGCCAAATCCCTTCCGGAACCAGAGAGAGCCCCAATTGCAGCAAATAGGACCCTTGTTCCATTTCTTCCCAGTTTAGAAGACGAAGCTTATGTTGTTGTCAGGAACTTTGTGTGCATCTTTCCTTCATGGAAAGATTATACCGCAGACACAGAACAATTTCCAGTCTTCCTCCGCAACTTACGCGTAAGTAATGTACTAATGTTATTCATGGTCATTACTGCATATGTTTCTGCTGACAGAAGACACAAGATTTCATTCTTTTAAATACGCGAGGAGCAAGCTGGATTGTGATGACGAGCAAGGGTTGGTTGCGCTTTTCAATTACTCGTTGATGAAGTATCGTTCCTACCTGAGGCAAGCGCACTTTGATGGCAAGCCTCTGAATGAAATTTCTGTAAAGTCTCCGGTGCTACATTTATCCGACGGTGACTGGAATAATCTTGTTACACATTGGTCTTGGCTGCAGCGTAAGGTACTGTCTATGATATCACATCACAATTTGAACTACATTTCTGCATTTGCCTTAATGTCTCACTTGTACGAAAACTGTTAGCAGAAGAACATTTGTTCTCAAGGGACCACAGAATCTCGCAACTATACTGCACACTGCATTGCTCTTGTGAGTACCTCTTGCCCTGTATGACCATACTTACTTTCATAGCTGTTTGATTATGTAGCATCACTGCACATGTTAGCCTCGTAATCGTCCATTTGGTCGACATTATAAGATCCGTATGGACTCTTACATAAATTTAGAATCAACCCAATGCTTTTGAAGAGGTTTAGCTCTGCAGTCCTCTTGTAAGGACTGAACGTGGTCTATCACTGTACTTACATTAACAGCTACTCCCTCCGTCCCATAATATAAGAACGTTTTGTACAGTACACCAGTGTTCAAAACACTCTTGTATTATGGGAAGAGGGATTGGTTCATTTTGTAGCATTCTGCATCTTATCTCCCTCGCCCACCATTTACTAAAAAAGATCATATCTATATTTAATCTTACCAACAAGTAGAATACACAGACAATGCCAGTGCAGAAGTGTAGCCCATTGCTCTTGTCAGTACATTTTGTCCTATAACGCTTGTACTTCCAGGGATTGGTAGTTGATTATGTAGCATCAATCTGCATCTTATCTTCATTATCCTCTATCCCTTCCAGTATTATCATATCTATAATTACTCTCTACAAAATGTAGAGTACAAGCAATGCTTATGAAGAAGATTCTGTGCTGAAATTCTTGAGTTATCCTTCCCTTGACATGGAGAAGGGCATTATAAAGTCGGTGTTAACTGTTAATGTAAGTCAGTCCTTCTAAAGCCTTTATCCTCAACTGCTATTTAATTTGCTCATACTCCCTATCGTTTACTGCTGTTTAGTTTGCTGTTTCTACCAAAATGCATGTTCGTAAGAACCGTAAGTTCTAAGTTTTACTTGTAAAACCAAATTCCTTATTCATACCATGCACATTACTTAATACTCCCTATATGTATGCTTGTTTTTGTGGATCTATAATCCAGTGTGTGGTGAAGCAGCCCACATTTGCACCTTGTCATCTCCTGTTTTATCTTACTGATGTGGCTGATGATATGAACAACATGCCATGCACATTATCCAAAATAGATACAATGATTTTCTTTGCCCTTCATCTATGCTTGTTATGTTGACATGGTAATCCAGTAGTGTGGTGAAGCTCCCTGCATTATGAACAATGCCAAATTATGCTATTGATATTTTGAACTTACTATTTATTTTCTAATTTGAAATTGGATAGAATTGACAGAACAGTTATCATCTTTGTTTATACACGTGCAAAACCTGTCATCTCTCTGCTTTGTTTCAGGGTGATATGCCTGATGGCACGCACAAGTCTGCTGAAGGCTGTGAGACAAACCCAACATATATTGCAGCAAAGAAGGCAAAACATCTTGAAGATAGCGAGACAACCCCAAAGTCTTGTCTTGATGCAGTGTTCAAGTTACTTGAGACTAACAGTCAGACAAGCTCACAGAATTCGTTGTCAGAATCAGTTCGACTTCTTCAGTCCCAAGTTCTAGTAGAAAGGCATTCTGCAACTCAACTTCGACTTGAAGTCCTATCTCTAAGAAAGATTGCGGAGAACACCAATGAGAACCTCATCGCTAAACAGCTACACCTGGAAGCTATGACCGACATGCTAGGCCGGTCTCACAGCCTTGCTCAGCAGCTTGCGCAGCAGTTCCCCCGCAAGACTAACCTTTCTTGAACTGTCTTGGAAGTGGTCTTGGTTCAGTATTATTTTGTTACGCTGCAATGGTGCCCAGTTTTTGTAATCTGCTTCTTCGTTGCGCTTTATGATCACTGGTGGCGAACTTTGATGCCCAGTGGATGTAATATGTGTAATAGCCGTGATAGCCTAGCATAAGTTGTTTGCTTATTTATTTCCTTGTTGTCTTGTTTATTTGTTTGCTTGTAGTCAGTGCAGTTCTTTTTCCGCGGTTTGCTAGTGGCTGCAATAACCTATTTTTTAAAACTAGGCCACAATAACCATGGGCTAATATTTACTGTAGTGACACTGGGCCTCCTACGGGCCGTAGAAACAGTGGGCCTTCTACGGGCCGTAGAAACAATGGGCCTTCTATGGGCCGTATCATCAATGGGCCTTATACGGGCTGTATGATCGATTGGCCAAACATGGGCCAATAACCGGCCGCATTATGGCCGTAAACGGGCTAGAGTTGAAATTGTCCGTTCATGGGCCGACCATAACGGGCCATCGTTAATAGGCCGTATTTGATGACGCTATGAAAATGGCCCAACGTATTAACGGACCACAAACGGGCCGACTGTAACCACGGGCTGAATTTGGCCCACAAGCAGAAAATGACAGTAACGGGCCGTAAGTAAACGAATGCTGGAAATGAGCCCAATAATAAATGGGCTCTGAGAAGGCCGAAAGATAACATGGGCTGGAAACGGCCCAACGGAATAACGGGCCGTTAATGGGTATAAAGTGATACACTGTTCATTACGGGCCAGTTTCACCACGGGCCGTTAATAGGCCAAGAGTTACATAGGGCCTCATATGGGCCGAAAGACGTCATGGGCCATACATGGGCCAGAAGTGAAAACGGGCTGGAATCATATTGGATGGCCCAGATGACGCTACTGGGCCTAATTCGGATAGGGCGTAACGGGCCTTGGGTTAGCGTGCTGTAAATGGGCTATATGCGAACAGGCCGTTAACAGGCTTTCCATGGGCCGGCCCGCCACCTTTTGACCAAGTCAAACGGGCCGGCCTTTTCACAGGAATGGGCCTCTGTTGGGCCGTGCCACGTGTCGACGTATCATAGGCGCCTTCTGTCCAATGAGTGGATGACATCTGTCCCAACGATGAGCCGACACGTGTTTCCTCCAGCCAATGATGATTTTACACGTGGAAAATCCCCATTGGTCGAGGCTGTTAACGGGTTATCGGATCCAAAACCCGACCTGATAGCTTAACGGCGTTCCGTTACGGTGGATGACATGTGTCGGTCACCCTTGACGAAAGCACTTCTGTGACGCACGATTTATCGTCGTGGAAGTGGACACTTCCGTGATGATAATTTTAGTAATGTCATGGAACACTTCTACGACAGCACATGTATGACTATCTTGATTCTGTCATAAATTTGTCATGGATGTACATGCATGACAAAAAACGCGACCTACTGTGACAAACACGTATCATCACGGAAGTGTATTTTTTTTGTAGTGAAGGGAAAAAACAGAAACTGGCACTGGGCTCTGGGTTAATAGGTTAGTCCCAAAAATAATATAAAAGTGCATAGTAAGGCCCATTAAACATCCAAGATGGATAATATAATAGCATGAATACTTCATAAATTATAGATACGTTGGAGACGTATCATGAAGGCCGACGCAGAGCACAAAGATGATGTCACTATATATCGGGGTGACACTGCACAACAATAGTTGTTCACACGTGCCATGTGCAAATCTCACCTCTGCATGTCGCTATTGACGACATGCAATTGCTTTTGGCTCCACTCAAGTTTTGAATTGAAGGAGGGGGCAGTTATTTTTTTTGAAGGTGAACAATGTACCTAAAGCCATGATGATATGCATTCCCTACGAAATATAGTTCCTATACAAAACATAGTTTGAATATCTTATATCATTTGTCTTGTCTGTTTGGAGAGATGACAAGTTAGATTTCCAAGGTGTGAGTGCACAAAAAAACCAAAATAGAGATGAACAAAGCACCTAGGCCGACAACGAAGGGGGAGGACTCAAAATGTGCACCAGGCCCAAGCCAAAAGAATTTGTCCATCCAAAAATAATCGAGGAAAAAAAAGTATGCTAACACCCACAATATCATGAATAAAAGTAATTAGGTACTATTAGAAGAAATGTCTCCCACAAACAAACATGTTATGCAATGGACTATTTCTTATTGTTATCTCTAGCAATTATTGTTTAAATGCCATGTGTTAAAAAAATCTTACTCACTTTACGACCAAACTTGATCTATCTCAAAACCCTCTCCGAGACATGTCTAAGCTAGTGAAAGAAGAGCTCAAAATAGTAACTACCGATGAACAAACAATGCTTGAGGTATTTGATCTCGCATGATTATACATCCAAGACAAAAAAATTGTAGGGTACATCAAAGACAGTTACCCATTACTTTTGAGGTAAGTTTTTTTTTCTTCTCATAAGGCCCAAGAGCTCACTTGCTGGCAGTTCACACAATTTTCACAAGTGTTTTCCACCGCCAAGTAAAGCCAAGCGACGATGTTGAGGCGGATCATGTGGCTCATAAGTGCGTCCGCACTAGCAAGCATCGTGGCAACAAGGCGCCAGCCCTAGACAACACCGCAAACATGAGGTCGTTATGTTTGGAGATGTATCGCTCAATACGGTAGCAAGACACCCACGGCTGACTTGGTAGTGTCGATGTACTGAAGTTCTCGTACTGAAACTCACGGGAGGCGATTTCTCTCGACGTCATGCCACCGAGAATGAGGCGGCAATCGATGGGCTTCGACGTTCTGCCACTACCATAGATGTAGGCGGGGCCATCCCCTCCCTCCATGTCAGGAGCCAGGTGTCATTCTGCCACATGTGCAGGTGCGGAGCGACCAGAACCGGCCCCTCCCTCCATGCTAACACCAAACGACCACTGTCGCCACCAGAACGAGCCGCCGGCGTGATGTTGTCACCGCTCCCATACCAAAGCGGACCTAGCATTGTCGTTGGAAGCCGGGAATTCTTGGTCACGTCCCTGTAAGGACCAACGCTCTAGAGCGTAGTCTTCATTGTTGAAACCTTGAATCGAGCTGAATAACCTCACACTAAATCTAGTTGTCGTGTATGCACTGCGAGAAACCCTGGCCTCGCTAGCCCAAGGAGCTGGCAAAAAATATGCCGGAGCTCCATCTAATTCGTCTCGACAGACAAATTTGAGGAGGATTGAAGCTCGAAAGACCGACACGAAGAAGAAGTGCCACCATTTCGCCTGAGCACTGTCCTCGCGAAGACTAAAACTCTAAGATCTCTACTAGCTAGGGCCGAGGCAGCAAGAGTTTTCTCCCCACCAACGGCCAGCAGAGTGACAGGTAGAGAGGAAGCGAATCCACAGACTTACCGACGGAGATCGAGGGGAAGAAGACTTTGTCCTGGTCACCTTGGAAAAGAGGAAAGAAAGATGTGGAGCCTTATCTCGAATCCTTCTAGCAACAAACCTAACCTGACAAAAGTCATCAAGCAACAAAACAAATATTCAAGGAAATAGTTTCGCATGGCCTCTTAAAAGAGATCGTCCATTACTTCCAAGGTAAGTTTTTTCAAAGAGCCCAAACAGTTCATTTGCGGGCAGTTGACATTGACTTCTACATATCATCCACCCGTGATTAGAGTTGTGTGACTACATTGAACCGGACCATGGGCCCACAGAAGAAAGCGTGTGGCCACCATGGTCAAGGTGTCGTGGACACTGGCCATGACACCAACGCTAACATGATGCCCTCATGTTTGGAGATGTACCATAGCAAGGGTACTCGGCGCTCGAGGACATACTTGATAGTGCCGATGTTTTCCTCACCCCCGAAGCTTATACACGAGAAGCAGGACGGCGGATTATGAGGCACCCTTTATCTGCGGTTTCGAGGCCGAGTCCGGCCTCTCCACATCAGCAGCCAGGTGTCAATGCGCCACGTGTGCAGGTGGCCCAGATGTAAAAGAATAAAAAATAGAGCATTGTCAACTGTTTTAGAGGTAAGCGATTATACTTGCCCAAATGTTCCCTGCGATTAGGTGGAAATTTTATCTCTCAGGTGGGTCCAAACCAGTTCCCAGCTCAGGATCAGCTCAGCCTTCCTTTCCTCTTCCTCCCTCGCCTGAGCCCTTGACCACCACCCAACCCTCTGAGCCACCAACGCGATGTTGTCAGCGCTCCCATACCAAAGCGGACCTAGCATTGTCGATGGAAGCCGGGAATTCTTCGTCACGTCCCTGTAAGGACCAGCGCTCCAGAGCGTAGTCTTCGTTGTTGAAACCTTGAATCGAGCTGAATAACCTCACACTAAATCTAGTTGTCGCGTACGCATTATGAGAAACCCTGGCCTTGCTAGCCCAATGAGCAAGCAAAAACTATGCCAGAGCTCCATCTAATTCGTCTCGACAAACAAACTTGAGGAGGATTGAAGCTCGAAAGACTGCCACGAAGAAGAAGTGCCACCATTCACCTGAGCACTGTCCTCGTGAAGACTAAAAATCTAACATCTCTAGTACCTAGGGCCGGGGCATCAAGAGGTTCCTCCCCACCAACGGCCACTAGAGTGAAAGGCAGAGGGGAAGTGAGTCCACAGATTTACCGACGGAGATCAAGGGGAAGAAGACTTTGTCCTAGTCACCTTGGAAAAGAGGAAAGAAAGACGTGAAGCCTTATATTGAACCCTTCCGGCGACAAACCTAACTTGACAAAATCCATCGAGCAACAAAACAAATATTCGAGGTAATAGTTTCGCATGACCTCTCAAAAGAGATCGTCCATTACTTCCAAGGTATGTTTTTTCGAAGATTCCAAACAGTTCATGTGCGGGTAGTTGACATTGACTTCTACGTGTCATCCACCCCGTAAGTAGAGCTGTGTGACTATAGTAAAGTAGATCATGGGCCAACAGAAAGTTTGCGACCAACATGGTTAAGGTGCCATGGACACTGACCAGGACACCAACGCTAACATGATGCCCTCATATTTGGAGATGTACCATCGCGAGGGTGCTCACGCTTACCCCGCAAAAAAAAAGAGGGTGCTCACGCTTGAGGACGGACTTGATAGTGCCCATGTACTTGGAGTTCCTCACCCCCGAAGCTTGTACGTGAGGAGGACGGCGGTCGCCCGCCACTGATGGATTGGAGCGTCCTTTGTTTGTGATTTCGAGGCCGAGTCTTGTCCCTCCACATCAGCAGCCAAGTGTCATTATGCCACGTGTGCAGGTGTGCCCAGATGTTAGAAAAAACATACTAAACATTGTCAACTGTTTTACAGGTAAGCGGTTATATTTGCCCCAAAGTTCCCTGCGATTAGGTGGAAATTTTGTCTGTCAGGTGGGTCCAAACCAGTTCCCAGCTCAGGCTCAGCTCAGCCTTCCTTTCCTCTTCCTCCCTCGCCTGAGCCCTGACCACCACCCAACCCTCTGAATCCCGACGCGCGTGCCCTACTGCCGCCGGCCGCCGCCGCCCACCGCCCACCGCCGACGCCCCAACCCCCCTCCCCCTCCACCGTCATCCCATCCGCCCCTCACGCGCGCCGTCACCGCCGTCCATCGCCGTTCCTCTCCCCCGCCCTCGTCGCAAGGCGAGGCGGCCCTGTCCCGACCCGACCCGGCCCGGGGCGGCCGCGCGTGCCC